>NW_027114389.1:214291-219240 GCF_000696795.3 Halyomorpha halys | reverse complement strand
TTTTAGTATGTATGAGATCATCCATCACTATTACTTATTGCCCACAACTGTGTGGCAGATTGTAATATCTATCAATAAATAAATCTATCAATCAATATTTGCATATGAAATTTTGTTCGAATAACTAGAAATCAATTTATTTCAGCAAATATCATGATTACTACTAGTCCTACAAAAATAAATTTCATTAACTACTTTATAGCACATTAGACTAGTTCTAATTTGAGTGCTAACAGCCATTAGATTGTACGTCTAATGATTTTGAGATTTAATTTTTCAAGTAGTTTAAAAATTAAAAAAGTTTCATTATTAAAATTAAATCTGCACCGCGACAACCCATGAAGGACCAGGGGTGCAGTACTTTGTAAGGGAGTACTGTAACTAGACCAACGGTTGTGCAAGGTGATTTGGTCAGAATTATGCTCGACATCTAGATTTTTACCCAATTAAAGGTACCCGATTTCTGTTTCATAATAAAGTACAAACTAATACTATTAGTCTTGTAGATTTATCTTAATTCAATTACACAGACTTGTACAATAGTAATTTGTACTTTAGCATTTTTAATTACTGTAATATCACTAATAATCCTCCCTGTTGTGAAGAAAATAAGTATTAGTGCAATTTATTTATCACCCTACCCAGCCTATTAGGCAATAATAGGCAACATAGCAATAGGCAAACATTTACATAGCTGTGCACACAGCTTGCTATTGCTACAAAATAAACCTTGCTCTCCTCCTGAGGCCTTGCTGGTGTAGCTTATTCTCTCCTACCCAGGGAGAAGTGAGTAGAGCCCACAGACTCCTTCCACCCGTACACGAAGGTCTTGTAGTGCGGGTAGTTTTCTTTCTTCATCAGCTCAGGTAGATCGCTCTCAGTCAGAACATAGAGTCCTGTTTCCCTCACCATCTTGGCTCTCAGTGCTTCATAGGCGGTACAGGCAAGTAAGAGGTGCAATTACCACACTAGTTCTATGAACTTCTATACTTGTACTATGAACTAATAATATTAGCTTTCATTATGAACTCACGGCTACAGTGTAACAGAAAACAAATTTCTGCCCTGCCAGATTCTAACTGGGGTCCTTGGAGTTAGTAGCAACGGGTAAAAAAGTTTCATTCCATTTTTAATTTTTGAGCTAGGGTGTTCACTTACACATACACCACAGACTTTTTTCGAGTCGGTTATTTGGACTCAAAAGACCTCAACCCGTGTATTTTCGTCGATAACTAGAATTAGAAATTTTTCACGAAAGCAACACTCCCCCTTACTCTATATTCCATTTATGGATAAGTGAAAGTAAAAATTACTTTAATTTATCATGTCTCCAATTTACCTTTTATGGTCTTAAGTGTGGCAAAATGACCCTATTAGGTCATTTTATAGCAAGCAGCGTGGTCAATATTAACAAATGAAAAAAAATTAATGAGGTTGAATGATGGAAAGTGGTGAGGACATTGATGATCTCCACTTCTTTGTAAATAAAAAAGAACAATAGATCATTGTTATAATCTACGAGGACCTGTCATTTCGCATGCCCTCATGGATTAAATGATAAAAATTACTGTTTAAATTTAACACTTTGTAAAAGCACTTAGAAAAAAGTGAAGTGAAATGAGATTACTTAGGGGATCAACCAAAAGGCAATTTTAGAATATTTAAGAAATTCTTTGAGGACTAGAGGTAATAATTACTTTTGAAAAACCCTTGAATGATTCTGAATCATTAACACGAAGATTAGTTAGTTGTATTAAATAAGATGTATGCTTAAAAATTAAAGTGGTGTGCTAATTTTGATCAGCAATGAATCGCGTTACATCATACCCGTCACATGCACACATGCATCACATGCACTTTGTAGTTGTGAAACTGAAGATAAATTAATTGTATTATTTGTTACCAAGTATTGTTTGTTACCGAATTATTATTCAAGCGACAATTCCTATGGCTTCCTGTCCTAGCCAAAGCCTTATTTATTCTTAGCGACCGTTTCACAACGCACTTCAAGGAAATGGAAAATTTTATCTTTTGCTATATCTTTAGTTTGAATATCCAATGCAGTAGTTATCGTATTATCTAGTCGCACGGTTGGGGCCCCTAATAGATTATAGAAGCCCCCTCCATCGGAGCTGTTGAATATTGATTGAGAATTTAGGGTTGCGCTATATCAACCTTTTATCGTTTATTTTGGGCTGCAAAGTTATTCGCGAGAACGGCCTGTATTCGCCCCCCTATATTTTAGGCTGGCCCCTTTTAAATTTCCGCTTTAAAGCATATTTTTACCCGAAGCGCCATATTCATCTCCAGTTTAATATAGGGGAGCCTCCTTCGTTATATCGTTTATCGAACATAGGGCCCACGTTATTTAAAATATACCGCAATATACTCTCCCGATCTATAGGGCGGTTGCGTAAGGTTAGGGCTTAGAGACTCGAAGCCGTACTCTGGTCTAAGGTATATTTAAAAAAAATCCTCTTTCAAATGGTAACTCAACACCGTACAGGAAATGTTATACTGATGTAGTTAGCAAATTTATTCTAATGCGATTATTTATTTAAAAATTAGTAGATTACTTAGATAGTTGAATAGAATAGTATACTGTTTCAATGTTTTACTTTCATTTGCTTATGAAATATTGGGAGAGGGTAGTTCAGTGGTAAGGCATGGTGCTGTTAAATCCAGTTTCGAATCCAGCGGGGGCGGATAATTATTTTGTGTTTCTCTGTAGGGACGTTGGGAGCACAACGTCTTAATGCGGGTACCCTTAATTGATACACATTACCCATTCTTCTCACGTGGACCCACCCTACCAAGACCCCAGGGAGTGACACTCCTATATCACTTTTTAAATATTTGTTTAAAACGGGAAGAGGAGACTCAAGGTAGTTTAATCAAGCAATATTCAAAATGCGCCTGTAATTGGTAAACTGCATGAAAACCTCATTTCCCATCCACCGTAGTAGCCTTACTTTTCTGACTTTTTTTACAGGCAATTATAGAGAGTAGTTTAGTTGATGTACGGCATATCACAATCTCACAAGAGGAGATCATAACACAAAAAAACAGGCCATCCTTCACGCCCGGACCCGCCCCACTAAGACATGTGATAAAATTCTGTACATCGATTTAAAATTAAATGGGATTTAATATCAGCCAGGTCTTATAAAAGTAAATTAAAATCTGTACTGCTACAACCCATGAAGGAAGAACTGTTACTGGACCAACGGTTGTGCAAGGATTTGGTCAGAATCACGCTCGGCCGCTAGATTTTTATTATACCAATTAAGGGTGTTTGGAGTTAGTAGCATTGTTCCTTACTACAGTGCTACCACCTCAGCCAGGTCTTATAAAAGTAAATTAAAATCTGTACCGCTACAACCCATGAAGGAAGAACTGTTACTAAACCAACGGTTGTGCAAGGATTTGGTCAGAATCACGCTCGGCCGCTAGATTTTTATTATACCAATTAAGGGTCTTTGGAGTTAGTAGCATTGTTCCTTACTACAGTGCCACCACCTCAGCCAGGTCTTATACTCGCTGAAATAGTTTAACATGGCTCAAGTACTTAATTTTCAAAATATATTCCTGTAAAGTTCCTTTAATTGTGTTTGTTTGAAATAACTATTTAATTATATAATTATTAGATTAATTTTTATTAATATATTCTTGTTTGAGAGTGGTTTAGTTTATTTAATAACAAATTTGATCCTTTTTTTCTCAACTTTATTCTTTTCAAAACTTTCCTACGTTTCGACCCTGAGGTCATTTTCAAGGAAACCTACAAAAAGTCTTTTTTATTATTTTTACATAACAATTTTATTATTTCTTTCACTTACATACTGATTTCATTTTCCCTACCTTTATTTTGTTGTCATTTTCTTTTTTAAAAAACATAAAAATGCCGGCTAATTGCCTTTGTTCCATCTCTAAATAAATTAATCATTAAAATAATATCATAATAACATTATAAAATTTTTGTTTTTTAAAAATACATTCTTATTTACATAAATTCTTCTATATAATTCTTTCTTAAATTTAAAACTTTTACTAACCACTTCTCTTCTTTCTTTCATTTACATTTGCAAACCTTAAACAGAACCTACCATCAACAGGTTAGGACTCTGTTATCACCTTATCATATAATATAATTTTTCTTAAAACATTTATTTACATTTTCAATATAATTTAATTAACATTTATTACTAATCATTCTGCTTAAAACTCAAACATTTTTTAATATATTTAAAATCTATAATTAATTTATTCCTATTTTATGTGTATTTCTCTTAAATATACATACACCCCCTCCCTTTTTTATTTTTTAACATATTTACTTCTCTATTCACACTTTTATTATTGCATATTTACTCCATTTATATACTTGTACTATTTAAATATTTGAACACTTTTTTTTTATTTTTCATCTTTTTTGTATACATTAATTACATATTTATTCTGCTTAAAATTTCTGAATAGTAGTGGTTCAGTCCCTTAGAATCTGATTTGCAGTTGACAGTATAATCTATATTTTCAGTATAATCAAATTTGTTATTAAATATATAATTATTCTTAACGGTTAATTTACCGTTCCTAATTTTTGCTAGTAGTAGAAAATGGATAAATATAAAATATGAAAGGATTTCATTATTAACTTACAGAGATAGATGAAAAAACATTTTCTAGGTTGAAAATACATTTCCGAAAGTAAGAGTAATAATATAGACGTATTTTATACAGTTTGAAAGCCAACGGCATTAGAAGTAATGATATTTAACGTGGAAAGCTAAATAAATGATATGTATTAACTTGAGTTTAACTGCGGGACCGCACGTGCAGTTTCGGATATTTTTAGATAGATTTATTTATTGATAGATATTACAATCTGCCACACAGTTGTGGGCAATAGGTAATATTGATAAATGATCTCATACATACTAAAATAAAAA
>NW_027114389.1:202901-212054 GCF_000696795.3 Halyomorpha halys | reverse complement strand
GGCGGAAGGAATTCCAGTTTACTGGGCCCCTTATGAATGAGGGTGGTGGTGGTACAGGAATTGGGGATATGGTGATAGTTAGGATTAGTGGACTATGATCTGAAGATAGGTTATCGAGGCGTGAAAGGGAAGTGTTTAGAGGGCCTAAGCCTTTGTGTATAAAGAAGTCGTGCAGTTTCGAAACTTGATAACGTTTCCTTATTATAACAGTTATTAAATAAGGATATTTTTATTTTCACTTAACCTATATATGATAATATAATTCATAAAGTCGTTCTTAGTATTTTCAATATTGATTCTAGAACCATTTAGTATTGAACAAATTGTCAAGAGCATAATGTACGCTTAATTAAACTTTTTTTTTTTTTGTACTTCGGTTATACGTCTAAAAAATAGAAGTATTATTAAATGTACTTTCCTGGAAGCTGTTGTGATTGGAGTTGGTCAATTGGCCAACTGAAAGGTTCATTTGGAAAATTAGTTTGGAAAAGTATTGCGGCAATACTAAAAAAAAAAAATCTTTTCCTATACGAGCGAGGATTAATTTAAATTCAAAATTGAGTTGTAAGTGAAAATTGTGTGATGCATAAATTATACTAATTTTTTTTTTATTCCAAATATACGTCAGCGCAGAATGTACTGCTCGGGAGTCTTTCTTGATTTATAAGAGGCTTTTTGATCGAGTTTGGCACCCAGGACTGTTATACAAGATCATTAATATCCTACCTCCTACATAATTCCTCATTATCCGTTCTTTTCTCTCCGACAGATTATTTCAAGTAAATCAAGTAAAGCACTTATTCATCCCTATTTTGTCTGTTTGCTCGCGTACCTCAGGGTAGTATCCTTGGTCCTACCCTTTATAAAGTTTTTACAGCTGACATCTCAACCCATCCTAACACTATTCTCACCACGTTTGCCGTGACAACAATGATTCTTACATCTTATCCCAAACCCTCCAATCCCACATCACCACCCTCGAAGAATGGTGCCAAAATTGGTGGATTAAAATAATAAATTCCAATAAATCCCACTAAATCACATTTACCCTTCGTGGTAAACCCATGACCTCTTGCCCCACTGTATCCTTTAATAATACCCCACTTATTCCTGTCGAACAGATCCGTTACTTAGGACTAGATCTGGACAAACGACTGACATGGAATCATCATATAAGACTGAAAAGACAGGAGACTGCTCGTCGATTCCGACTATTACAACACTTACTAGACAAACGGTCTAAACTTCCAATCCTTAATAAAAGAATGATCTACATGACTATCATAAGGCCTATCTGGACATACGGAGTTGACCTTAAGGGCTCCATTAAACCATCAATTTCCTTCCGAATGCAATCCATATAGTCCAAAATCCTTCGTAAAATCCTTAATCCTTAATGTTAATAAGTAATTAATGTAATGTAATGTTAAATAAGTTGCATTAACTTATTTGTGTTTCATTTGACCTTAGTTACTTTACGTACATATTTTCAATCTTTTCATTACATCGTTATCTTTCTCGTTTGTCTCATGATTTGAATTTAAACTATTATTATTTAGAAATATGTTCTAGTCTGATTTTGCTATACTGTTTTTTTTTTTATTTTAACATGGTTATTATTTTTTTTTGTACATAGCCCTAAGTCAATCCGTAACGCTATCACAATACAATTACCACTAATTAGAGTTACTTCTATCCTGACCGCGCCCTGACCATTTTCTCCTCATATTAGTACACGGTCCACTATTAACACATCGAACGTAATATACTGTATATATTATTCTAACACACATCCTGTTTAACATGGCTATCAGTGGAGTAGCAAGCACCATCCTTTCGCCCATAAAACTTTTACTGTATGCAGGCCACCTTCTTTTATATCTATAATGAAAAGATTTATCGGTTTCAATAAACTGCCTCAGCGAATCTACCCAAAGTGCTCTCGAGTGGTTAGAAGATAGTGGGTATAATATATCTGTATCAAAAGTACAATCCATTTTGTTAACAAGAAGAAAAAAATTGAATACCGATTACATTAAATGAAAGGGACAAGTCTTAAGGTGTTCTCAAACCAAGTTTCAAATAACTAAAAGCTGGCTGCTTGCTGGAGTTAATATCTTTCAAATCCAAAATTATCAATGTTTCTTACTTTGTCACAATAAAATCATTTATAGATCTTAATATTTCATATGTGACCGATCCAGCCCGAACCAGATATCAATCCTTCCCTGATAAAATCCGTAACCCTCTAGTTTCTGACTTTATCCTGTTACATTCCTGACATTCCTCCGAGAGCCCTGAAAAGAAGATGGCCTCAAGACCTTCTAATGTTATTAGAGTGTTAACAGAAATGTTATTATAGTGCTACCAATGGGTAGTTTAGTTTCTCTACAAGCCTGTATCATAACATTATAAACAAACATTAAATATTCTATAAGTATTTTTTATATTAATACAATTGTAAACGTCAATAAATAAAAAATAATAATAAAATACATTATCAGTTAATGAAGCAAAACCGAGCCTCAACTGAGAATATTGAACTAATTTGATGAAAATATTGAGAGAAAGATCAAAGAAATTACTGAGTTAGCAGCCAAATTCAAAAACATTCCTTTGGTGAATTTTAATACGGTCACAAAACAAGAAAACAAAATTTTAAGAAGAGAAATTATAATTCCAAAGGGCAAGGAGTGGCTAAGCAATAGGATATTCTGTTTGGTATTATCTAAAACCTGTGATTAAGCTATCCTCGCATCCCCTCCACCGCCGGGTAGATGCCTATCTTACCACTCAAGTGTTTACACTTATCAGTAGGCCTAAACCATGCAAAATAAAAAGATAAAACTGGTTATGAGACAACGGGTTCATAAATAAAACATCACTGCTGAATCAGGTCTCCTTAAAAGCAACAAACATCTACACAGATATCTACATGCTTATGTTACTCCGATTTACAATTAAGTTGGGAAAGACTAAACCAACCTTTTTCTTGATGCTCAACTCATAATGAATGATCGGCTTGGAGATATATATTATATTTTGTTTTATTAAAGAGAATTAATACAATCTGCCAGAAAGTAAAGACTTTATCAGTATTCAAATACAGTGAAGTCTCACTTATACGAAACATTCAGTTATGCGAAGAATTTCTCAATCCCCTGCAAAAACTCCTGAACTATGTGTATATAATTATCCATTTATACGAAACTTAGTTATAAGAAGGAAAGTTTGGACCCGCTTTATGTACAGTAAATGTTATTCAATTCTATGATTTTTTTTTTCTTCCGTGGCAAGATAAAGGACGAAAAATACCGTGAAAAACGAAACAGTAAACAACTGTTTTCCGCGAATAACATCCGGTCCCAATGACTCTTTATGTTCATATTCTACTCCCTAATGTATAATAATAAGCTCGGAGGATTCCGATTTAGAAGACGAAGATCCTTTGCCTCTTCCATTTTTGCAGAAGCTCTTGAAGCATTTGAAGTTGTAAAACGTTTTATATGCGAAAGAAATTAGCGAGAAGGAATTTAACACCTATCCAAGTGTCTCCTGATCACGCACTCGTGGTAGCCAGGCATTTTGGCTATCTCCGTCGTCTTAATCATTTTCGCCAAAACGGATGGACTACGTCTCATCCTCCAAGAGGACAAGCCGGTTAGACGGTTACCTTCACAACATAACCTATCCACAGCAGGAGCCCTATCAATCAGTCACCGCGACATAAAGACTTTTTTTTCAACCTTATTTAATTTTCGTTATAGTTGTAAGTTTTGGGTACCCTTAATTGAGTAAAAATCTGGCGGTCGAGTGTGATTCTGACCAAATCACCTCCTCGCACAACCATTGGTCTAGTAGCAGTACTTCTATAAAAGTACTGGACCGCTGATCCTTTATGGGTTGTAGCAGTACAGATTATAAATTTTTTAATTTTAATAGTTTTAAGTTAGGGTATGTTCCTTTTTTTTATTTTGTATTTTATATGTTTGTATATATATATATATATATATTTTTTTTACAGTTTATTGGGTTCAATTATTTAGAATACAGTAGTAAAAAAGTCGGCAGTTTATTTTCGGGATTGGGCTAGTAAAGGTTCCGGTCCCAATGACTCTTTACGTTTATATTCTACTCCCTAATGTATAATAATAAGCTCGGACGATTCCGATTCAGATTACGAAGGTCCTTTGCCTCTTCCATTTTTTCAGAAGCTCTTGAAGCATTTGAAGTTGTAAAACGTTTAATATGCGAAAGAAATTTAACACCTAACCAGAATGCGAAAGAATGATGTATTCAACCAACAACATGAAACAAACAAACGTAACACAATTTTTTTGTCAAAAATTAAAAAATTCGGATTAAATTTGTATACAATAAATACTTTTTTTTCGCTTTACTTTGTTTTTCATTCAACTGCATACAACATACGTATATGTACCTACTAATTACGAGAAAAAAATTCTCAAAAATATACATACATAATATGCATAGCATATTCACTTACACGAAATATTCACTTATACGAATATTTTTTGATACCCCCTCATATTCGTATAACTGAGACTTCACTGCATTCATTTATACTATATATACAAAAATAGAAGAATAAAGAAAAAAAATATAGAAAAAGGAAAAAAAAAATTAAATGGCAATTCTTTTTTATTCTCTCTTCTGGGACAGAATGCACAAAATACCTCCATAATAATCGGTGTGATGCAGCGATGAAGTGAAAACATGGAAAGACAAATTTTTGTTATAAAGACCACCCTCACATAACAACTTATAGTATCGAAATACTATTCATAGTAAATAATACGTACCTAATGATGTTCATTCATCTTAAAATCTACGTTTCCCTAGTTCGGCTAGTTTTTTCCTCGAGAAAAAAAAAATGTATGGATTAAATACACTTGGCAAACGTGAAAAAAATTCTCACAACTTGAATATTTTTTTAGCAGCCTCAGTCGCGCGTGAGATAATGTCTCGTGATAAGCGTATATTGTCCGAAAATGAGGGCTGGATGCTTATTCAGAGCTGCTAGAGTGATGGGGGAACAGGTACAGAAGGAAGAGACTGTGAAGTAAAGATTCCAGAAAGATGAGAACCACAGGCCCCCTCCAGAAGCTCTCAGACCCGAAAAACGAAGAGAAATTCTCACGCAGCTAACAATAATGGGCTAATATAGGTTATGTTATATATTAGCTAATATTTATGCTTAGTCCTAAAGAAGGGCTGGAAATCAGGCCGAAACGTTGGTACTATAAAATAATTAATACCATTAATCTTCAAATTCCACACCCTTCGATCCTCATATTATATTCATCATATTTAATTTTTAAACATTTTCCAAAACTTATAATGCCTATCCTATTTCTTGAGCATTACATTATACTGTGTATATTAGAATTTACTATATATTAAAAAACAAATCGAATAGTGTTGGACTGAGCCTTAGCTCTTAAAGAAGCAAACCTCTCTGTTTGAGAAGGGTAGATCTTAGCCTCGTTTTCTCGAAGTTCTCGTGCGGGTGTGGTGTGTTCAGTTGTTCAGTTCTATCTCTTCGCAACTTGTCCAAAGTCCTCCAAGGCAGTATCTGCTAGATTTAACTTTAGTATTTTTTTTTTTTTACGAGTAAATTAATCCTAGAGTCGTCTTAACTTGTCAGTGTTGCAGAACATTTTGTAATATTACAATAGCCGGGAAGAAAAAAATTTAAAATAAAAACCCAATTTTTATGACTTCAATGAAAACTATGGATAATTACTAGTCTAAATTGATGAGTCTAATAAGTAAAGGTAGGGGGAATAAAAAATGGTGGCTGTTTCAAAACGTTGAAAAAAAAATTAATTTTTCGTTCAGAGCTCCATATCTTAAATATGATCAACAGCACTAAAAAACCTAATAGAACATTATTTTAAGAAGATTACATTTTCTGAAACATGATCCCTAATAGAACCATTTGTGGTCATTATTTCTCCAAATATAGATTTTTAAAATGAAACATTTCATAAAAAATGCACCGAAAAATCAAAAATCAACTTCCATGGCCGGATTCGAACCGTAGCCGCCCGCAGATCTCAGATTGATAAACCTAGACCTAACCATCTGAGCTACGGACGGCCCTCACATAAGTATTTAATATTTAAATTGTAGCGGAGTCCAGAATTCGGTTGAGCGCCTTACGCAACCTAGTTGTGGTATCTTGGCTAAGAGTTTAGTAGTAATCCTATTTGTGGTTTGTTTAGTTTATAAGTGATTTATTGACTGTTAGTACTACCTTAAACTTATTTGTCTTATGAGCTAGTATTACTAGCATATTTTTTTTTTATTATATTTAGGTTATCTATTTTAAGGTCTCTTTAGAACAGTTCTCACACTAGCTATGTGAATTTATTGGTCCACTTTTATGTCTTCCTTGAGTATCTACCATAAAACCAATATACAGTGTTAATCCGAACTCGCTAATCGAGACCATTTCATAATCCGAACCCGCCCTTGAAATGATAAAAATAGATAATTTTATTTTATGTATGTAGTACATTTGTACATACACACAATAAATAGTGTTATCAAAACCTTACGTAATGAGGCTCAAATAACCTATTTGTTCGTACTTTGTGTACTGCTGGTATGTTGATAAACGATGTAATTATCCGATTGATGGTTTTTTTTTTCGAAAAAAAATATCACGAGTCATCAACCATTTATTTTTTCTTACATTTGTAATGGGGGTTTTTGCTAAAAGTTCAGCAATTTTCCGGGAAAATTAAATTGTGGTCCAATTTTTTCAATAAGAAGAAAATGTATTAACAAAATATAGCATTTTTACGCCTAGCTCAAAATTTAATCATTTTTGGTTTATTATTTGCTAATACCATGGTTATAAGAAAAAAATATTACTGATCCTACTAAATGATTTTTTGTCCTCTATTTTTTTTTTTAATATTTATTTATTGCTATTTACAACTGTACATTATAATACATTTAGTAAATCTGATCTAAGTTAAATTAGCTGGTCTCGTGGCCATCTTCTTTTCAGCCGCCTCGGAGGATTGTCAGGAATGGAAGAGTATGGAAGATTAGAAACAAGGGGGTTTGAGTGGTTAAAGAGTTTATAATGGAAGGAGTGAGATCTGGTTCGGGCTAGATCGGTTACATCGGGAACATTAAGGTCTTTATGTATGATTTTATTTGTGACAAAGGAGAATTGAGGATTTTACGAAGGATTTTGGGTTGTAAGGGTTGAATACGAGTGGAATTCGAAGATTTAGTGGAGCTCCAAAGCTCAACTCCATATGTCCAGATTGGCCTTATTACAGTCATGTGTTGGAAGTTTTGTAATGTGTTGGGAGTTTAGACCGTTGGTCTAGCAAGTGCTGTAATAGTCGAAATCGACGTGCAGTTTCCTGTCTTTTCAGTCTGGTGTGAGGATTCCAGGTTAATCGCTTGTCCAGATGTAGTCCAAGGTAGCGGATCTCTTCGACAGGGGTAAGAGTAACAACCTTAAATGAAACTGTAGGGCAGTCAGTCCACTAAAAATTTAAAAACACATAATGAGGATTTTTTTTTTTTTTTTTTTAGAAGAAAACGAATCTTATTAATTTTTGGCGTCGTCTGAAACCCTCAAATATCATTTTTAAATGAAATTGAATTGTATGTATTTTTTTTTATTATTCCTGTTGTCTATTTTCAGGTTATCGTTCATAACTGCTCTGCATTATATCCAATTCCTACGTTAATATAACCGCCGGAAAGCTGAATGCCTCGTCATTTAACCAATATTAACAAAAATTATATTTTATGCCCTTATGAGGGCGAAATACTGGTTTGTGCCCTTTGGGGCTGTTTATAGAGTCCTAAACCCCCTCTAAGTTTGATGTACATTGGTTGAAGTTAATTCTATATTTCTGATCTTTCAAAAGAAACCAAAGGCATTGATTGACCTTTTGTAAGGCGAAAATTTTGGGCCAAAAAATTAAATTTTTTAATTCCAAATTTTCCAAAATTCGTACTTAAGGGATTCTGGGGGTGCTAATAACGAATATTGATTGGTCAGACAATTTGATGAATGAATAAATTATCTCAAAGAATAAAAAAAAAAAATACTACTAAATCGGACCAGTATACGATTGTAGCGAAATTAGCTGTTACCATTTATATTACTTTAGTTACCGTCTTATTACTTTATCTATATATTAATTGATATCAAAGTTTCAATAGTTTGAAAACAATATATAGCTAATATATATAATATTTACATCTTCGTAGACCTGTTCCATCCTTTTAAGTCCATGAAGAGTCATAGGTGCAACTTTATACTTTGTAAGGAAATATTTGTTTATACAAGGAGTTTATTATTTTGAGATCACGCTCAACCACCAGATTTTTGCCCAAGTGTAAGTATACCCATTTCATGATGTTAGATGGACCTCAGGAAGATTCCAAAACCCACAGGGTTAACTCACGGCTTCAGTGTAACAGAAAATAATTATCTGCTACTGCCGGATTCAAAGCCTGGGTCCTTCGAGTTATAAGCCTAGTGCCTTACCAACGTACCACCGCGCTTCTGTCACATCCTTATAGTACCTGCTTCTTATTTAGTCAATTCATTAATAACATATTTGCAATACTTAGTAAAATTAAACTTATTGTTATTATAACAAAAATAATGAATAATTCCATTGAATTGGTAATATGTGATTAATGAAATAATTTTTTATGATAGAAATTGTTAATTTTAGTTTTCGGATCGATTCGCGAAACGTCAAAGAAATTACTTGTCTATTCTTTTGAATAAAGATGCCATTAATCAGGAGGTTTATTATTATGTTGATATATTATATTATATTATTATATATTAAACAAAACCACAAATTGTATCCAATACTGTCTCAACACTTTATTTCTTATTAGTCCAACGTTTCGGCTATTCCAGCCGTCTTCAAGGAAATCTTTAATACAAATCTTCTCCTCACATTAATTTATAATTTTTATTGCAGGCTATTCTGTCCAGGTCATTTTCTTATTTTAATTTCAAACCTATTTATTTAAATTTTAAAACCATTAACTTTTCATTTTCTTTATAAAATTATCCACAATATAAAATACACCACCATATAACAAACATATTAAAATAAGAAAATGACCTGG
>NW_027114389.1:199256-202675 GCF_000696795.3 Halyomorpha halys | reverse complement strand
ATTATATTATTATGTTGATATATTATATTATATTATTATGTTGATTAAAATCGCCATATTATACCATATCATAAGTTGATTAAAATTGAAAACAATTAGATAGTTAAAATATAAGAAGATGGTCAGGGTTGGGGTCAAAGAAAAAACTAATAGTTTAAAACTATTTTAATGTCCGACGTTTCGGACATTGCAGGGCTTCATCAGGGCTGTTCAACTATTTGTTCTTTTTTTGACCGCAACCCTGATCATCTTCTTATATTTAAATCTTTACGGTCAACTATGTATACATATATAAATTAAATAATTCACTCACCTGGATTCTTCTCCGAAATTTCGCCTGTCACTAACTTGGAAGCTATCGCGTGGTCTTGCATCTGTCGTAATTCCTTTTCCACTTTGTCCGGGGTCGTCCAACCTCTGAGCCAGCACAGGGACTTAGTGGCATCCGCGTCCCTTCCCTTCAGCAACAGCCAGACAGGTGACTCTGGGATCTAGGACAAGTTAAGCATAAGCTAATTTATTTAATATTTGTCATATAATTCTTATTATATTATTCTGTAAATTATTTTATTGTAAAATTAGGATTTAAAAAAAAAAAAACAGCGAGTCTCTCAAATACTGTCAAAAGATATGAAAAGTAGTATAAGTCAGAAAATGGGTAGAATATACTTGTTTTACAAGCTGTTGAACATGTTTCAAATCTATATGGATAGCCTTTAAAAACATTTTAGAATAGATTATAAAAAAGTATCTTGGAGAGGCAGTAAAAGGAATAGTAAAGTCAAAAATTAAAAAAAAAAATTAAAAATAAACCTCCAGTCTCTCAAATGGCGAGAAAAGTAGTTTAAGTCAAAAAATTGGAAGAATAGACTGTTTTACAAGCTGTAGAACAGGTTTACGATCGATATATCGATAATGGTTCATCCTCCTAAACATTTGTTTCTTTGGAATAGATTATATAAACTATTTTGAGATGGCATTAAATGTTGTAGTTAGGTTAGAAATTCAAAATTTTCTTTAACGTATTAATAACTTAACCTATATCAGCAATTTTTTAACTGTTGCTGCCAATATATGGTCCATTAATCAATTATGTGAACATACGGTTTTTATTATGTTATGAAACAAAACAAATACTCTCGGTTGTAGATATTTATACGGCTAATCAACAGATGACATCTTAGCGTCTCATTGTGTGCATATATATATATATCGTCTCAAGTGTCTCCTGATCAAGCACTCGTGGTAGCCAGGCATTTTGGCTATCTCCGTCGTCTTAATCATTTTCGCCAAAACGGACGTACTACTTCGGCTCATCCTCCAAGAGGACAAACCGGTTAGACGGTTACCTTCAAAACATAACCTATCCACAGCAGGGTACCCACCAATCACTCACGATGACATAAAGACATTTTTTCTTTATTGTCAACTTTATTTAATTTTCGTTTTTGTTTTAAGTTTTGGGTACCCTTAATTGAGTAAAAATCTGGCGATCGAGCGTGATTCTGACCAAATCACCTCCTTGCACAACCGTTGGTCTAGTAGCAGTACTTCCATACAAAGTACTGGACCCCTGACCCTTCATGAGTTGTAGCGGTACAGACTTTAATTTTAATACCTGGAGAATATGGTTGGGGGTGCGGTCAAAGTGAAACACAAATAAGTTGGTGTAACCTATTTAATTGTGCCAACGTTTCGGCTAGAGTTTCTAGCCTTCTTCAGGGCTAAGAACAGAACAAGATAACAACCACAGTAAGTATAGAAAATAAAAAAGAAGATAAAAAAATTCAAAAGGAAGATAAAAAAAAATTCTTTTTCATTTTCTATACTTACTGTGGTTGTTATCTTGTTCTGTTCTTAGCCCTGAAGAAGGCTAGAAACTCTAGCTAACGTTAGTACAATTAAATAGGTTACACCAACTTATTTGTGTTTCACTTTTACCGCACCCCCAACCATCTTCCCCTCGTACGTCATCCACGGTCAACTATCTCTCATAGTTAATTTAATTTTAATAGTTTTAAGTTAGGGAAAGTTCCTTTTTTTTTCTATTTTATATGTTTGTATATATTTTTTTTTTACAGTTTATCACGTTTAATTATTTATAATACAATAATAAAAATAGTCGGCAGGTTGGTTCCTTAAATGGTTCCTTTTTTGAATCCCTACACGCCGTTATCGGTTTTTTAAATTAACAAATTTTACCAATTTAGTCATTATCACGATATAAATAGATAAGTTATCACCAGTTCTGACATCTTGCAATGAAGAGTTAATCCAAAAGATTCATAGTCTAAAAGAACACCTACAAATTTGAGATAGTTCCAACATAAAAAGTATTACGCAGGCTCATGTTTAATTATTATAATATATGTAATTAGTAATTGATGCTTCATTTAAATATGTCTGTAAGAACAATGTCAACATTCTATTTAAAGAAATTTTATCCCTTTGCGCCCAGTTGTCACCTCTGATGGTACATGGTAAGTCTAGCATATTACTCGGTTGTCCATCATGAAATGAAGGTTTGTTTCGGAGAATGGACTTGTTCCAACGAGATTTTTTTTTAAACACACGTTTTCCGTTAATTTCCTATTGAAATGCTACAAAAAGCATATCAAAATATGATAAAAATATAAAGATGCATTATAAATCAACGTCGAAAGGGAACGTGCGAAGTGCATTCACAACGTAGACTATACATTTCTCTAATCCGTTGTGCAGTATCCAGGATTAGTGGAAAACATGTACACGAGTACGTTTCAATGATATGGGGAAACTTGATAATATAAATAAATTGGAAAACTGAGAATATAAATTTACAAGAACTCATATCGTATTGATGCGTCGAATAGTAAATATAATATATTTAGTAATAAGATAGTGTGATTTCGTAATTTACCATTAGTAATTTCTTAAACGTTTCATTATTATTTCTTTAATTTTATAATTTTTTTTTGTATAAAAATGTCAAAACGACCAAACATTAGTGAGTCTCGCGATGTAAGCAGTAGTGAACACTTGTTGTGAAACATGCACATATCAACCTGCTATACATGTTAGGAATTTATACAGAATTTATCATGCTGTCAAAAATATAAATACAAAAAGAAATATATATATTTTTTATAAATATGTGTTTTTCAGTCTTCCCAAATGCATATGAACCAAGTTTCATTACAATGCCCGTACTAGGTTCTAAAGTTGTACTGTATAATATCGGGATTTCAGGGTGTCCGTTTTCGGAAAAATAAGGCGTTGAGTTTCTGGTCCGCCCGAAACGTGCCGAATGCATTGGGCTTATGTTTTTTTCTGACAACTTTTAAAATTGGAGGTAAATCTATTAACTAAAAGTATTATTAATAATAATATAGTAATAGTTGTTATTGTTATAGGGTCATCAGCGCTTTTATTGTTATATA
>NW_027114389.1:176558-198571 GCF_000696795.3 Halyomorpha halys | reverse complement strand
CCTCGAGATCTTCTCCTCTAGAAATGTTATTGGAGTTCTATCAGTGGGTAGATTCTCCACATGTTTTTATCATGTCACTATGTCACCTACAGGAAATTTACTTGTTGTATTTAAGTGTATACAGTTGTAAATAGCAATAAATAAATTATTAAAAAAAAAATTGTAAATAGATGATATATACTATTCATATATTTTTTTTTAATAAGTTAACTTAATTCATAACTAATATTTTTAATGGTTTCTTTTATTTCTTTTAGTTCAAAATAGAGGAGAATAAGCTCCTTGTTTATAATGATATTATGCATTTAAATTTTTGTAGAATTATTAATTTTCATCGTCTATTTTGTTATAATTATATTATATTTTAATTTTTATTGAAACTTTTAGTTAATTTTTAATGTTTAGAAGTTATAAGGTCTCATATGAGCCCGTTAAATCCTCGGAGCCGAAGCAATGAATTGCCATTTATGGGAAGATGGCTTCCTGGCTGGTGGGGTTTATAATCAAACTAACTAATTCAATTAGTTGCCTCCTTCAACGACGCGATTAAAGTTGTTATAAAATTTCCAATATGTATCGTTTATGGGTAGTATCGCACACCTGAAATTGCCTTCATTTCGCAGGCAGTTTTAATAGTGTTTCGTATGGGGTGATAAATTTACTAATTTTGAAATTTATTTATGAATACCGCCGATGAAACTGTGAAATTGACAGAAACATAAAACCATTTAAAATAATAATAATGATGAGACATCTCGATAGAAATCCCAAAGACAGAAAAATATATGCACAGTTTCTTTAACCTGGGAGAGGTGTAAGCACTGAGCATTTTGCTCATACTGGAAAAAAAAAAAGTTTATTTTTCCTAATATTTGATCTGATTGCTTATACTTTTGTCTACTTTCCTTACTTTGCTAACTCCTAACCCTTTGGGGTTTTTATTACCGCTTCTTTATGTTATTCACTCTTTTCCCTTGCCACCTAATAGTACAAGAGCCGGGAAGAAAAAAAGGCAGTTATCTCACCCCAATTTTTGATTACTTTAATGAAAACTATGTATGATTACTAGTCAAAATTGATGAGTCTGCCAAGTATAGGTAGGGGGAATAAAAAATGGCGGCTGTTTTTAAACCTTAATTTTTCATTCGGAGGTCTATATCTTAAAAACTAACAACAACACCAGAAAATCTAAAAGAACATTATTTAAAGAAGAGTAAATTTGCTGAAATGTTAGCCCTAAAAAAGCTATTTACGTCCAATAGTTCTCGAGATATAGCTTTTTAAAAAGTAAAATTTCTTAAAAATCTACTGAAAGATTAGTAGTTAGTTCATTTATTTTGAGAAATCTATATCTCAGGAACTATGTGACGTACAGATCTCTATTAGCACTCAAAGTAAACCTAGTTTAATACTTTAAAGAATTTTATGATCTTTATCTTCGTAGAAATAGTATTTTCATGATATTTGCTAAAATATATTGATTTATAGTCGTTCGGACAATAAGTTTGATTTATGAAAAACTTCATTTCAGAAACCAGTAGACGAACAGATGTCTGCCAACGCTCAAATTAAAGCTAGGTAAATTTACTATAAAATAGTTAATAATGTTTATTTTTGACGAGTTGTTTTTATGATATTTGAAAAAAATAAACTCACAAAATGTTAATTTCTAGTTGTTCGTATAAAATGTTGGATTTTTGAAAAAATATATCTCTAGATCCATAAGACGCACATATGTTTGCCAACATTCAAAATAAAGGAAATTTAACTTTCTATAAAGTAGTTTATGACACTTATCTTTGTAGGGGTAGTAGTTTTTATGATATTCATATATGAATATAAATTTGGCAAATGAAAATTTGTCCGAACAACTATAAATCAATTTTTTTAGCAGATTTCATGTAAACTATTACTCCTGCGAAGATAAACATCATAAACTACTTTATAGCTCATTAAACTCGCTTTAATTTGAGTGCAAATAGACATCTGTACGTCAAATGGTTTTTGAGATATAAATTTTTCAAAATAAATTCACTAACTACTGATCTTTCGGTACGTCCAATACAACATTTTTCTGAAACGTTGCTTTTTAAAAAGCTATATATCGAAAAATGTTTAACGTAAATAAATCTATTAGGGCTCATATTGTAGCAAATTTGCTCTTCTTTAAATGACGCTCTGTTAGGTGTTCTTGTGTTGTTCCTACTTTTTAAGATATAGAGCTCCGAATGAAACATTTTTTTTTTTTTATCGCTTTTTATGAAATGTTGCTTTTTAAAAAGTTATGTCTCAAGAACTATTGGACGTAAATAGCTCCATTAGGGCTTACATTTTAGTTAATTTACTCTACTTTAAATGATGCTCACTTTGATTTTCTAGTGGTGTTGGTAGTTTTAAAGTTATAGAGGTCCATGAAAAATTAATGTTTTTTAAGGTTTTGAAACAGCCGCCATTTTTTATTCCCTCTACCTATACTTGGCAGACTCATCAGTTTTGACTAGTAATTATACATAGTTTTCATTAAAGTAATCAAAAATTGGGGTGATGTAACTGCCTTTTTTCTCCTCTTGGGGTCTTGTACTATAAGCTCAATTCAGTTTTGTGTAATATTGAACTCGTTTTGAAGCTATCACTATTTTTATTATTTTCCTAAAACAAATCTTAAAACCAGACAAGGTGAAAATTATGAATACAAGTCAACCGTATAACTTTAAATATAAGAAGATGGTCAGGGTTGTGGTCAATAAAGAACTAATCGTTTATAACTATTTAATGTCCGACGTTTCGGACCACTTTGCACGGCTTCATCAGGGCTAAAAAGATAAAAAAACAACTAAGAACATTTTCTCATCACTTACTTTTTACATAAGATGTATTCTATCTTAATTTTCCTGATTGTATCTTATTGCTGTAATGTTCTTAGTTATTTTGTATCTTTTAGCCCTAATAAAGCCCTGCAAAGTGGGGCGAAATGTCGGACATTAAAATAGTTATAAACTATTTGTTCTATTTTGACCGCAATCCTGACCATCTTTTTACAATTTTTTTTTTCTGTTTGTTTCAGAATTTATATTTTAAGGTTTTTCTGGATAATAATAACGAATATAAGTTTTGTTCCTGCCAAGAATAAAACAGTTTAACAAAAGATTACGAAGTCGTAGTGTTATTGGAAAAAATAAACGACTTTCCTATTTTTTAATTGATGGTCGGGGGGTACGGTCAGCATAGAATAACATAAATAAACAAAAAATATTTACTTATGCCAACGTTTCGACTTGAGTTTCAGGTCTTCATCAGGAAGTCAAGCGGAGAAAGTAGGATAAAACGTTTTAACCGAAACGTCGGCATAAATAAATATTTTTGTTGTTGTTTATTATGTACCATCTTCTCCAATCAGTAATCCACGGTCAATTATCTACACCTCATTATGAATTCCTATTTTTTTCTTTTTTATCCAGAAGTTAATCATAAAATTCTTCAGTATTTTGTATTTATCCACCATTCATTGTTGATAACAATGAGAATCGTTATTTTTTTCAAATAAACATAATTAAGAGTACTGTAAGAAAGAGAAAGATTTTTTAAAAATTCTTCACTTGAGCTCTGTCAGATTATTCCAATGACATTAAGACTTAGCTGATGTGTACGACCATCAGATTATCCATCGATATACCGTGTTTAATGAAAATCGTTAGAGCTGTTTTAGAGAAAATATAAAAAAAATTGGAAAATTTATAAAAAAGTAATAAAAAAAATAATAAGTTATAAACCGTAACCGTAGACATTGCCTACAGTAAAATAGTTTTACGGTCTAGGGCATATTATATAGGTTATGTTACTTATTCCATGTTGTATTTATTATTTTATTTGTTTAATACCAGATCGGACTGTTGGGCCTTACATGGTTAATGTAAGAGGTATATTATTTTTTTTTAACAATTGATTATGATGGGCGTTATAAATAAAACAAAAAAATTAGATAAAATGAATAGATGACAATAATAATTCCTAATAAAAGATAAAAGTAAAGTATTTATTTTTATATCCTTTTATGGATTTAACAAAATAAATAATTGACTTCTAATGGGGGAAAAAAAGAATGTTAAGTTAAATTTAGGAAAAAGTAAGATAAAATAAAATTTTAGAGTGACAATAACAGAACTTATAAATATAGAATATATAACAGGACGTCCTGGGCTTCAGTCTTCGGGTTGTGGTTGGGTTTCCCAAGTTGTATGTCACTGCTCCTGTGACTATAGGTAGCTGGGAGTGGAACTTCATGAACCTTTTTTTAATGTAATCCTCTGTTGTCTCTATTTGTAATTGTTGATGCAATTGGATGTTATTTATTGTTGTTTTACTTGTTATGCTATAACATTTTCGCTAGCATCTACAGTTTAAAATTTTTTAAAGAAAATAACCTAACTCACTACCTTATTAAATTAATAAACCAATCAGTAAATAGGTTTTCGTGTTGTGTGGTAACAAATCATTTTTGAAATTATTTGCTAATGTATATTTTTTGAACTGCGTTTTATGCATCGGGCTCCTTTACTTATTAAGATACACGAAGTACAATCATATACGCCATGGAGTGATATTTGTGTCCTGTTATTTTAAAAAGTAAACATCTGTCTAAAGGATTCTTATTCGGCTAATGCTGATTCCAACATTTAAAAATTTATTCAAATTACATTTTTTTTTCTCGTTACTTTTAGTATTTTAAACAGAAAAAAAGGAAAAAATTGTAAATCTAATTTACAGTTAAAACGTAATTAGAATTTAATAGTAGTGTAAGCTTCATATGATTATGGTGAAGGCTTATGTAGTAGTTGTTTCTACTCACTTAGGCCGAGAGAAGCTTACTCCACACTTTTAGCCACTCATATAGGGATTTACTTCATTAAATAGCCATCTTCTCAACATTCCTTCCACTTCCTAGAGACTCATTATGGAGTTGAGCAAGAATTTTTGTCTAAATATTGGTGAATTTTCTTTAGATATATTTTAAATATTTTTTTTTTTCGATAATATAACTTTAATAGATATTACAATCTACCACTCTATTGTGGACAGTAGGTAATAGTGATGAATGATCACATTCATACTAAAATAAAGTAAAATAAGAATGAAAAAAAAAATAAATGAAAGAAATTTTAAAAAAAGTACATAAAAATAAATAAAATTTCTCTTAAAATTTATACAAACAGAAGGATAAAAAAAATGAACATAATCAAACTATGTGTATGAAAAAATAAATAAATAAAATAATATAATCTCTAGTCACAGTTACACTCTTATATACAATATTTACACAATCGACCTGAGGATCTCTGAGTCCACTCTATCCCACACGTGTGGGGGGTAGAACAGAGCCCAAAAGATCCCAGCGCACCCCTCTCGCTGCATTCCTTTTTTATTGATGAATAAAATTAATTTGTAGTTTAATTTTAAACCCCTGTAGGGAAAAAAACTGTTTTCTTTCTATTTTATTATACCATGTAATTATGTGTAATTTATATATGTCCGATTACGGATTGATTAGTATGCTGTGTATGTATCAACACAGATACAGTTGTATTTGGGCAGCATAGATGAATAAAGTATTTCTCTGTCTTCCATTTTGTTCATGTGTATATATTCATTATATTTACGTTTTGTTTAACGCATGCAATTTATTTATTAAATATAGAATTGAAATATATTTCTGTAATCATTCCAACCCAAAAATAATTTTCCCAGCGCATATTATACCTGGCAAGAGTAAGTCTTTCTTTGAGACTCTCAGTTCAGGTAACACGTCTTGTTGGTTCCAACGGTCAAGTGGTAGCTCTATGGGTAACCACCAGATAGTAGCATGGTCGCTACTATAGCATTAATAACCGTACAAAAATTGACGAAGATTGAGGAAAACAGTTAAGCCCCAAAAAGAGATTTCTTTAGCATTAACATATTTCCCATATAAAATTGATAACTTTTTAACCCTAATTCAGTTGGTAGTGCCAAGACCGTGTTTCAGAGGTGATGAACGCAAAAAAATAAATAAATAAATGCATCCATCCATGTCTTTGGATATTTTGCAAAAAATATGACAAGATAGATTAAATTATTCATTTAAATAAATTGATATATTAAGTATGGTTGAGCATATATTATTACTATTTTTTTAAAATTATAAACATTGTTATTAATGTTCTTATATTTTTAAAGCCAATTTTCCATGGTTTATTAAAAAAAAATAAATGCACCTAATAAGGAAAAGAAGGAAACATTTTTAATCTAAAAAAGCGCAATCATGAAGCTCACCTCATTTTCATTGGCTTTGCATTTGCATATTAATTTGATATTGCGTGATAGTTAATATGCAAAGTGTCACACCCTGTCCGAATAGCAGGACTACATTCTATAAATAATATCATAATCAAAGGAAATATCTCAATAAATTATCAAACTTTTTCTACGTTTAATAATACCAGCTCGCATTATTATTACCAGCATTGCTAGGCTCTAAAAGACATCAGTACAAAGAAGTCCTTAATTGGACCTGGAAGATAGCAGACAAGGAGTGGGAGGAATGTATAGACAGGCCAACATATTAATAACTGCACTTCTTGAACAACTTCTTGCAGGTCATTGTGAACCTAAAAGACATCCGAAGATTTGTGGAGTAATTCGCGATGAAACGTGTGGCTTATGTGGGCAGGTCCTGGAAAATGCTTTACATTATATAAGGGGTATTCATGATGTTGTGTTAAATGTTAAATGTTTTACCATGTTAAATGTTATAACTATAGGATTGTGAGCAGCCCTATTTGAAGTCATGTTAAACGTTAAATGCATAAGAGTCCCTAGCGGATTTTCTCAGCAACTTGTTGTATAAGCCTTTATGTTTATAACCTTCCTTCCAGACCCTCATGTTATTGTTTACTTCAGTTTTGATTTAAGTAATTAATTAAAACATGCCTAGAGTGAGTGAAAAGTGGAATTTGTGTGAAAGTTTAGCTTATGAGTGTCTTATTGATCTTCAAACTTGTGAAGAAGAGAATGAAGATGAGCTAATTGACAACTGTATTGAAAGTCACAACAACTAATATGGCGGCGATCTCAACTGGTCTAGTGTGTGACGTCATTCTCGATTTAACTGACCAAGTAACAGACTCTCAGCCATGTTAAATGTTATTTCGTTTTACCACGGCAAAAGCAGGCAATTTTTTTCGATTTAACACGAGTTTTTCCATTTAACACGCTTTAACATAGATCATGAATACCCCTATAGTAGACTGTGGACGGTATGTGGTAGGTAGTGATATATTAGTGATCCTTCTTAAATTTCATTGGAAAAAGTTTGGATATAGAAGAATGATTAGTCTAACTTTCTTTACAGATAAGGATGATTCTATACTATTCGGATCAATGCCTAATAAATCTACACACTTTTTGAATTTCGACCCCAATAATAAATGTAGAATCGGAGGAAATGGAGTAATTCGGAATTTACTGGAATTTCACCTCCTGCCTCCCTCTGAAAACCCAGACTAGTTCTCTGTGATACATCATGTTATTCGAGAGAGAGTGGTCTTAACTATATAACAACTGTGTGAAGATGATGTCGAGATCTTAACCAATCATGGTAGATTCTCCATATGTATACATCATGCCATTGTTTAACTAACATCAAATTTACTTATGGTGTATATTTTTAAGACAGTTTTAAATATCAATAAAAAAAGGGATTGGAGAAAATGGGTTAATTTGGAATATGGTGGCATTTGAGCGCCTTCCTTTGAAAACCCTGGATAGTTCTCGGTGATACATCTTATTATTTGTAATAGTACAAGAGTCCAAGAGGAGAAAAAACCAGTTATTTCACCCCAATTTTTGATTACTTAATTGAAAACTATGTGTAATTTCTAGTCCAAATTGATGAGTCTGCCAAGTATAGGTTGTGAGAATAAAAAATGGCGGCTGCTTCAAAACGTTAAAAATAATTATTTTTTTATTCTGAGCTCTATATCTTTACTACCAACAACAATAGAAAATCAAAGGGAGCATCATTTAAAGTAAAATACATTATCTAAAATGTAAGCCCTAATACAGCTATTTACGTTCAATAGTTTTCGAGATATAACTTTTTAAAAACCAACATTTCATGAAAATGTTGTATGGAACGTACTGAAAGATCAGTAGTTAGTGAATTTATTTTGAAAAATCTATATCTCAAAAACCATTTGACGTACAGATGTCTATTAGCACTCAAATCAAAGCTAGTTTAATGGGCCATAAATTTGTTTATGACGCTTATTTACGTAGGAGTAGTAGTTTTGATGAAATATGCTAAAATAAATTGATTTATAGTTTTCCGACGAATTTTCATTTATCAAATTTATATTCATATGTGAATATCATAAAAACTACTAACCATACGAAGATAAGTGTAATAAACTACTTAATAGTAAGTTAAATTTTGAGTATTGGTAGACATATGTGCGTCCTATGGGTCTAGAGATATATTTTTCAAAAATCAAACATTTTATACGAACAACTAGAAATTAACATTTTGTGAGTTTATTCTGTTGAATATCATAAACACTACTAATCCTACAAAGAAAAAAGTTATAAATAGTTTATAGTAAATTTAACTAGCTTTAACTTGAGTACAAACGGACATCTGGACGTCTAATGGTTTCTGAAATAAAGTTTTTCATAAATCAACCCTATTGTTCGAACAACTATAAATCAATTATTTTTAGGAAATATCATGAAAACCTTCCTACGAACTTCCTTATGAATTCCTACGAAGGTAAAAATCATAAACTTCTTTATATTACATTAAACTTGCTTTAATTTGATTGCTTATAGACTTCTGTACCTGACATAAATAGCAAAATAAATTAACTGACTACTGATCCTGCAGTACGTTCCATACAACATTTTTATGAAATGTAAAAGCTATATCTCAAGAAGTATAAGAACGAAAATAGCTCTATTAGGGTTAACATTTCAGAAAATCTACTCTTTTTTACATAATGTGTTTAGTGTTCTTGGTAGTTTTTAGGATATAGAGCTCCGAATGCAAAATCAATATTTTTTTATGATTTAGAAACAGCCGTCATTTTTTTTATACTCTTCCTATACTTGGCAGTTTTGACTAGTAATTATACATAGTTTTCATCATAGTAATGAAAAATTGGGGTGAGCTACATGTCTTTTTTTCTTCCCGGCTCTTGTACTATAAAGTAGTAATCTCTCTACATAACTGTGTGAAACATTTTTTTTTGTTTTAAAACTAGAAATCATACTTAATTGAAAAGAAATAATTTTTCCATAAAATATTTATGCACAAAAAAAAATTAAATATAGTAATTTTGGTTGGATTTAATAATCCAAACGAATTACTCTTCATTTACTATTTATACAATACCCTTGTGCAATAATAGTCAGTTATTTATTTTTTAGTTTAGATTACCATATGATTTGTATAGTTATTTATTTAACTTTCCTTCAAAATAGAAGATACTATTATTCAATACCGTTCCTGCCTTCTATGTATTAATTCTCTTGATCCGCAAATCCTGGAAGGGAGTGTGAAAGACTGAGCCAATGCGGGGCCGTGAAATCCTCTTTCGATAATCCAAGAGGATTTACAACTCATTTAACGCAACAGGACCCTCTTAGCAACGGTATATTAGTTCTGAGTCTGCGATTGTAACTATATATTGCAGGATTAACTGAAACCTTAACCTTCTGAAGATCCTTCCATATAATATTTTAATATGTTTAAAAAGGATATTGCAAATCATTGACGTATTTATTTAAGGTCTATTTAAGTCAAGAAGTTAGATATAAGAAAATAAGAGCCGTGGTTCAATAACCAGTTACAGTTTATACTTTTCCCAAATAACCTTGTCACAATATTGTTACGACCTACAGTAATATTCGTGCCGCGTAAGACCTTTCTCTAAGGGACGGACAGGTATTCTGTCGGAGAAAAATATCTCCTTTGTATTTGGAACAGGTTTTAAACCTCTGGCAAAGAAAAAATAACCTTACGGTGTTTTAAAAATTATATTTATTTAAATTCAGAATCTATATGAACTTTTCTTTTTTTTAATAATTTATTTACATACTACAAGTAAATTTGCTGTAGGTGACATAGTGACATGATAAAAACATGTGGAGAATCTACCCACTGATAGAACTCCAATAACATTTCTAGAGGAGAAGATCTCGAGGCCATCTTCTTTTCAGACGCCTAGGAGGATTATTAGGTAATGAAGGAGAAGCCAGGTTAGAAACAAGTGGATTTGGGTGGTTGGGAAGTTTATTATGGAAGGAACGGTATCTGGTTCTGGCCAAATGGCAACATATGGAACATCGAGGTCCTGATGACTTGATTTGTGACAAACAAAGTAGCATTAAGGATTTTACAAAGGATTTTGGATTGTAAGGATTGGATTCTGGAGGAATTTGATGGTTTAGTGGAGCCCATATAAACTTAAAAATCAGGCCTAAACATATAGAGGGTTTTTACGATAATAACGACTAACCATAGTATAACTTTGAACTATAAATTTAATTTAAAAAACCTCACCATAGTTAACATGACAAAAACACAAAAATCATATGTTTTCTTGCTAACAAAATATGCTTGATAGCTGGTAGTACTATCAATTATCTGCGCATGCGCGATAACCTAACTGTCATCATCATCATCACCGTGAACCTTCGTAATAGCAGAGAGAAAAAGTTTATTAAAAAACAAAGTTTTGCTGCCCAACTTCAGTGGACTGCTAGTCACACAGCATACTTATTTTAGTCTAATCAGACAATAATTTTGATCTTACGATAAATAGGCCTAACGCGTAAACAATAATAATTATGAACAGTAATAATATATATTAATAGAATATGATTTTTTTCTTTCTTCTCTTATTTTTCACTTTTTTATGATTTTTTCCTTCTTTGTTTTGTTTTTCTTTTGTTTTTTATGGTTATAGAATCCATTTCCATTTAAATTAATAAACTATAATAAATGCATTATATAATTAAGGTTTGAAATTACAAGTAATGGTATAATGTTATTGGGTCCGACTGACCCGCCTGTCGCGTTGTGTTTTTAATTAGAGAAAATTTTTAAGTTTCGAAAATCCCACCAGATCACCCTTACTCTCCGTCGTAAACCTCTGCTCTCCTGTCCTACAGTATCCTTTCTACATATACCACTAATGCCTGTTGAACAGATTCGATACTTAGGACTCCATCTTGATAAGAGACTTACTTGGAATCCACAGACAAGACTGAAACGACAAGAAACTGCTCGTAGATTCCGATTGCTACAACACTTACTTGACAAATGCTCTAAACTTCCCATTCAGTACAAAAAATTAGTATACACTACAATAATCAGACCAATTTGGACATATGGAATTGAGGTCTGGGGCTCCACCAAACCATCAAATTCTTCCCGCATCCAATCGTTACAATCCAAAATCCTTGATGCTCCTTATTACGTCACAAATAAACTCATTCATAAAGACATTAACATCCCATTCGTTGCAGATTCGACCCAAAACAGATATGCGTCTTTTCATTCCAAACTCCTTAACCATCCTAACCTAATAATTCTTAATCTTTCATCCTTAACAATCCCTGATAATCCTCCGAGGCGTCTGAAAAGAAGATAGCCACGGGACCTTCTAATTTAAATTAATGTTTGAAGTACCACCAATGGGTGGTTCCTTCCCAAGATTTTCAAGTGTATATGAAACAAAATACTACATATTTACCTATTGTATTATTTTGTACCGTTGTAAATTACATTAAATAAATAATTAAGAAAAAAAAGTTTCGAAAACAATTTAAACTATATTTTTTTACAAATTTAAACTAAACTAAAATAAATTTGAACTATAACTGCTATTATTTGAAGATGGTCAGTGCTGCGGTTTAAAAATATATAAAAAGAAGATGTCCAGGAGCAGTCAAAAGAACTGCTATTTGAGTTTAATTAAACTATTAATTGCAAGCCAACTTTTTGCCAATAAAAATATAGAAAAAATAAATGAGTGATTTTTTCCCCTTTAATAAGATTTCTGTAGGTTGAATTCATTATTCATGATAAACCAGGAAAACTTTGGAGAACTGCTTTCAGAATCGGGAGAGAAGTAAAAAAATGTATGGGGCGTTAGCATAGGCCTTAAATTATAAATTCAGTAAACATTATGTATTCAAATGTGAAGGAGACATTCTCGAGTCTATTCCCTCCTCTCACCCTTCTAAGAAATAAACAGATCTAATTAAGGTAAAGTACCTGCTTTGGAAGGCTCTAAAAACTTATAAAATAGCGTTTAAATAAATTTATGATAAGTAGGGATCGTCCTGAATGCTGAATATATTTTAAAGGAAGTCGAAATTATTCTTCCTTCTTATGAGTTGTATTCAACAATTTAATATCTCATTTAATAAAAAAACTTTTTATAAAATTTCCTTCACAAGTAATATAAATTAATAAATTTATGCTAATATTTGGTCAAAAAATGGTATTCATTTAGAAAAATGACAAATTTTAAATAGAAATCGATTTTTACTAGCGTTTTGTATGATGAGAATTATCTGGTTTAGATTAGAGTTTTCCATTTTGGGCCATGTGAAATAAAAAAATATATGTGTAGATATAAAATCCCATATATATAAAATTCCATACAAATAAAAAAAAAATTATAGTAGGATGTTATATATTATATTTATATAAATACAAGGCGTTTCAGAAAAAATAAGTACTTTCATCATCATTCTATTTTTTGATACTTTAATGACCTATTTGGAGAATATTAATTAAAACAATAAAAAATTATTTAATAATTTTATTCAAAATATTGTATGACGGTATGTATGATAATATATATATCTTTGTGTATTCTTACTTCTTTGTATATATTTTTTATTTACTGAAACTATTAAACCCTTTTTATAATTATATTATTCACCTCATTTCACGCTGAATGCGATATAGAGCAAAGGACCTATGTATATAATCTATGTACTACTATACCCGTGATAGATTAACAACACTTAAGTGCGCAAGACACAAAATTGATAGTTGTATTGCACGCGCTACAATATGCATTATTAATTTTTTTGTACAAGCGTGCTTTAACCTGTTAGCTGGTTATTGTAGCTTGTACAAGCATATTACTTGCCCAAGCACCTTCAAGCATGCTTGGCCAAAATATTGAATTTGCACGCCTCAAGATCTTTAGCCACTAGATTAGAAATTAATTTATTTGTTAGTGATTTACAATCTTGTACAAATCATACATGTAGATATAACTTTGTTTCAGCAACACGAGTTTAGTTTATCATAATTGATTCATTATAAAAACAATAATCTATCATTACATTTTATAATTTAATTAATTTATACCTTCATCAATGGAACAATAATAAAAAAGAAAAATATAAAAAACAACCATGATAAAAAGAAAATAGAGCCTATTTCTCCATTGTTAGGCTAATAAAAAGCAAACTTGTTAGCCGTACCACCAAGTTCACCCTGTACAAAACGTTGATAAGGCCAGTCGTCATATACGGTGGAGAAACTTGGACCCTAAGCGATAAAAGCATTAACCTGCTAGACAGGTTTGAAAGAGTAATTCTGAGGAGAATATTAGGGCCCGTATGCGAGAATGGTAATTTGCGAAGAAGGAAAAATAGTGAACTTTTTGGGCTCTATAAGGAATGTAGCCTCTCCTTGTACATAAGAATACAGAGGCTTAAATGGCTTGGCCATATCATTATTATCCTCATTAGGATGAGCGAGGAAAGAGTGGCTCATAAACTGTACAGTTACGTTCCGGATGGTGTGCGGCAAGGTGGTAGGCCGAAGGGCCGATGGAGGGATGCTGTGAGGCGAGATCTGCGACAACTGAGGATCAACTGACAGTTACCCTTACAGAAGATAGAGATAGTTTGCGGCCGTTGAGCAGGCCAGGGGAAGCTTCGTACGCCTGTTGTGTCAGTAAAAGAAGAAGAAGATTAAAAGAAAAAGCAATTAATTGAACTGGGCAATAATTATCCCTAATCATAACACTTCATTGGTGTGTGGACTATCACAGCTAAAGGAATTCCGTGAATTGAATGCTGACATTATGAATGTAATTCTTGTTAAGTTTTTCTATAGTATCAATTCGAAATATTTCTTGTATTTTGTATTGTGTCTTCTATTGCTTTTCACAACAGGGAAGGATGTGGAACAGGCTCTTAGAAATTTATTGGTTACAGAAAGTGCAGGTATCCTGGGTTTTGAAGTAGAAACTTTTGTTTTTCGTATAAAGATTAATTAATTCGGGATCTAAAACTCTTAACTGACTTACTGATCTTTGATTTTTTATGTTAGCTCTATGCACCAAATAGGACTCTGGGGTGGAAATAATTCTATATATAGGATTTTTGTTGGAGTTTATGGATAGATGGATGTCAGTAGATAGCTTATGTTTTTTTTACTTTTTCCAATATTTCATCGCTATATTTTAATAATCTATTTGGGTATACTTTATTGAATTCTTCTTTATAGCCATACTGAGTAGCTATTGTTCTGACTTGTGTGACCCAATTAAAGTTTATATCCAGGGTTACTGGTATCCAACGAAATTTCTTTGTTGAAGCTGTCTTGGTAACCTCTCTTCATGCAGAAGCGACAATCTGGGCCACTATTACTATAATCTTGTCTGTAACCACTGTAAGAACATAAAATTTCTGACTTTTCATAATCATTTCCTAAAATAATTATATTTGATTTAGTAATAATAAGAGTGGATAAAACTCTGTCTAAATCAAGACTCAATTGATACAATAATAATGATATAATACTCGTAGATACCTAAAGTGAACATTTTGTCCTGTCTGCTGGACAGAACAACAAATACTGGACACCTTAATGTAACTTTTATCTGTTTTACATTTAACCAATTGGTTAGTTATTTGTGTAGTGGTTTCTGTTATTTTGTCTCTTTACTTTTTCAAGTTGTTATTTTTCGTTTCTATTTATATTTGTGATATTTCTGTTGAGTTCTTAAAATGGGAAATGATAAAAATTTACTAACTGCTGTACAGGAAAAAAAAGCTGTGGAGTACTTTCAAATCTAGTCCTCGATTTGAAATATCTATACATCATCGAAAATATTGACTGTGCATTTAATTAGTACCAAAAATAAATCTATGGATTATATATTATGATTTTTCATATATACAATATTTATTCATCAAACAGGTAAAAATAAAATTAAAAAATACCGCTAAATAGGCAATAAGATTAAATAAAATATTTTTTATGATATTATGATTATAAAAATATTTTATAATTGTATATATTTATACATTTAATAATTGTATATTATATTTACATCATCAGTTCAACATTTCGGATTATTTTTTTCATTGTGAAGTGTATAATAAAACACAAACAAATAATAAAACATAAATATTTGTCGTTTACTGGATGGATTTAGTCCACTATGGACAAAATGAATTATTTCGTCCGGATTGGACAAAATCAATAAATATTGATCATCCGGACAAAATAAAAAAAAAAAAAGTATTTGTATAATAAAAAAAATAATGGTTGGTGTTAATTTATATATATATATTTTTATATTTTTTGGTTGGTTTTTGTTGCTATGTTCATGTAGTTAGTTAACAATTTAGTGAATAAATATGTTAACCAGTATTTTTTATTTTTATTGGAGAAAAATGAAGAAAATATAAATATTATTTTTTTTATTTTGTTCGGTTGATTAATATTTATTGATTTTGTCCAATACGAACGAAATAATTCATTTTGTCCATAGTGGACTAAATCAAATCCTCCCAGTAAATGACGATATTTATGTTTTATGAATACCTGACATTGAAAAAAATATTCCGGAACGTCGCACTGGTAATGTTAATATAATATACAATTATAATTTAATTATATCATACAAATAATTTTATTGTATATTTTGCGGTAGTTTTTAATTTTATTTTTACCTGCTTTTAAATAAAAACGGACTGGTAATACTTTTTTCAAATGCAGCTTGTTTTCCAAGCCGATGTGGGAGGATTGGTACAGCGTTTGTTAATATTTGAAACGATCACTAAAGGATTTTATCTGCCCTTTCACGTTCGGGCTCTTTGAACTCGATAACATACTTCCATTAGGAGGCTTTTTACTCCTGTTCCTTTTTGAATTACAAGTTTCAACATCAATCCATGCTTTGAAAACAAAGTATATACAACATAAATCAGTTTTAAAACCTATTGAGTTTAGAATTATTTTGTCTTTGAGGATTTTCATATTTTATTTGCTATTTGTAATTTATTTATTGGTGATTAATCGGAACCAGAGAAATACTAGTCACAGCAGTAGATCAGTTTACAGTAAAACAAACAAATAAAAACATTTTACCAAGACAAAACTAATAGATAGATTTAAAGGAAAATATAATAAAATCATTGGTTAAAAGAAATACTAGATTGGATACATAAGTCAAACAAAAAATATAAATAAGTAAAAAATAATTTAATGAATAAGTAAGTTAAAACACACAAATCAACAGGTCCAGCTACTAAAATAAATAAATAGAAAAAATAATGAATAATCTAGAGCTAATTCCCATGCAGGTGATAATGGGGATCATACCAGGGAGTCCAAAATAATATTTTCCGCCAAGATGGCAATATCCCCGATGCTAACACCTAGGCCTTCTAAGAAGCTCCTTGTTCTATCTGGTATTGTTCCGCGAGATCCAAACCAGAGGCCTCTCACTCTCTCTCTCCGAAGGTCTCGCGGAATTTTTCCTTTAGGAAAGGGATGCATTTTTCATATATTTCCCTTTCCACTTTCAAATCTTACCGTCGGATCCAAGACCAGAGCCGTGCCTCCGACTTTTGTAAATGCGACAATATCAGCGTATCTTACGGATCCGTCGGTGTCAATGCAATAAACCTCCTCGAAGCAGGTGAAGTATTTTCTTTCAAGAAACTTCATCAATTCTTCTTTGACCCTGTGGTGCTAGCGTGTTAGAAGGAGGGAGTTGTTGGGGGCATTTTTCAGCACTTGGGCTGGTGTTTCAGACTCTCTACCGCATTCGCGATAAAAGATTAAATGTATTTAGTTAAAATTAAATATTCAAATGCTCTCCGCTATTGGACATGCTGGAAAACAACAGTGTAATGCTCGATTAAGATGCATGGAGTATCACTCCTGCGTCCGGTCTGTGAGAGGTACCTTTTATAAAACGTTTTCCTTCCCTCCCCTCTCAGAAATTACAAGGTAGGATTTAAAAAAAATGTTAACCCATTCATCTATCCTAGAAGGACTTTTGAATATATAAATATGGGAATCTATAATGTAACGCGTACGTCGGGTGCTGAAACGGACACAACTCTCCACCCTTCTCCGATGACTCCAGTCTTAGTCTTCTATGTGTTCAGGAAGAATACAACGTTAATAAATCACAGGAATATGGAAAATTTATGACAATACCATTTCCAGAATCATGTTGGATTCTGTACAAAATTTAAATTCCTCAGATGTTTCTGGTGCTTACTTAGTTTTCGAGATGTAAAATGCATGAGACGGCAGTACTACATTCTGCATGCAGCACATTGAAGTTCACTCACTCTGATTCTATTAACAATCTGTCCGTGATCTCGCTCCCGGTCGTTGTTTGCAAACCTTGGTTCCTATTTCATGTGAAAATACTCCCATCTTGATTTTTAATTTTATGGATGTTAAGTGTGAAATAGTTTACGTAAGAATATATATATTTCTTGTTCTCTACTAAAGGTTGCTTTGTTTGATTTTATGTAGGAAATGAAAACAATTTTTGTTCTGGAAAATCAATTTGTAATAGAATTCAAAACTCGCTTTTTACTTTTTAGATATAAAAAAAACAATTTTTCCGTCTTTGTATTTTTGTAATTCGAATTCACCTTCGGGGATAACACTCATTCTTATTAATCTGACATGTGTAAGCTATTACGAGCAAATAAAATAAATCATCAATTTCATTTATAAATAATAATTAATAAGTTACATTCCTGAATTGATGAAGTACATAAATTATAAAATTAACTTTCACATATGGGAAATGCCAGTTGCAATCACGTGAGTTGTAGCTGTTGTTTATAAGTGGCCTTGCTAATATCTTTTGACTTGGTGTGGTGCATAATGTTGTGCTGTAAACATGATGATGTGTGTTACGACCAGACTTAAAAATCTTTTATTTTGAATAACGAATAAAGGCTATATCCTCCTTCTTAGGAAGACATTAATGAATAAAATAAATGTTATGTAATACTTTTAAGGTGAGTGGCGTGGATGGAGAATTATTTATTCTGTTACTGTAGCCGTGAGTTAACTCTGTGGGTATAGGAGTCCTCTGGGGTATACACAGCTTCATAGCCAGCCATGTGGGTACCCTTTAATACGGAAAAATCTTTTGATTTTGACCAAATCAGCTCTTTCCACAATCGTTAGTTTAGTAGCAGTACTTCCTTACAAAGTATTTATTAATATTTTTTACGTTTTTAATTTTTAAAAAATTATTAATTGAAGGAAGATGGTCCTGGGTTCAAAAATAATAGGAAAACTATTTATTAATAACTAACATTTCACCATATTTTGCAGGAAATCACCATTGCTGAATTCTGCAAAATAGAAAATTCCTACATCTTCCAGGATTCAGCAATGGTGATTTCCTGAAAAACGTGGTGAAACTTTGGTTACTAATCGACTATTTTTCTGCTACTTTTTCACCTTTCTCTGACCCGCAACAAGGACTATCTTCCTACAATCGAATTCTCTGAGAAATTAATCCTTCCAATAAAAATTTATTAATATTGCATACTCGTCTCGATATTTGTTCTTGTCAGCTTTAAAAAATACAAAAGTATTAAAAATGACGTATTTTTCATTATTTTAGTATTCCTAAAACTCTATATCTAACATATCTACTTATATTTCTTTGTATATAATAGGAAAAACTTAAGAGATTTTAATGAAATTAAGTCACTGTACAAAGTGCAATAACAAATTAATATTTGTTTTCAACATACTAAAAAAATCGTTAAAGATCAGTTTTTGAAGAAATAAAAATATATTTTTATTTGCTACCATTTGATCAAAATTGCTTTCAAGAAATCTCAAACTTAAAATTTTGTGGTATCAATTATGTGTTAAAAATACCAAATGTAGATCAACTTGTTTTTATATATCTTTATAAAACAAGTATATCTCGTCCCTACGGATCTTAAAATGTTTCAAAAGTGATTTAATTACAACAGACTTGTTAATTTCGAATGGTTACTGTTTGTCAAACCATTTTAATTTTTTTTTTTTAAGGAGTAAAAATGGTTAAAACAATGTGGTAATTGGAAAATAAAATGGAATCAAATTCTGAAACCACTATTTCATTTCGCTAAACGGGTAGTAGATCTACGTACAGCAAGAAATAGAAGATAGTAACTGTTTTCTTGTAGTTATACCAGATAGTATTAGAGATCAAATCAGTCGTTTTTATTAGGGAACTATAAATGAGATTTTTTTTTTTTTTAGCATTTGATTCTTCATTATTTTCTAATTATCGCGCTATTATAAACCATAAAATAATACTGTTAGTAGTAGTGACCCAGAAACATTTTCGGCGGAAAAAATCTAGATATGATAACGAAATCAGAACAAACATAATACAAGGAATTCGTATTACTATAAAAACATGTCTAAAGTTTTTTTCTTGTTATTGCCTCCTAACAGTAATCTCTTAAAAATTAAACTAATCCCGCAAAGTTGGTTATACTGTTGAAATCAAGGGAATTTTATGAAATCTATAATATCGCAATATATATTTGATGGCGTTTTTCAATTTCAGGCGCTTTTTAAATATTGCTGGATTAAACTATCTTAAAGTCTCCTCTTCCCGTTTTAAGCTAATATTTCAAAAGTGATATAGGGCCGTCGCTCTTCGGGGGGGGGGGAGGCGAAGTTTCTTGTAAGGACGTATGGCTAGTACCCTACTTGCCTACTCTATCGCGACTGAAGGCTCGTCCCCAGAGGAGTATAGTACCCTACTACACATCCAATCCGTAAGACTCATCCTATCTTTTCACCTCTTAACCACCAACCTATCATAATCAAGTGGAGTTTGAGTCATCTAATCTAACATAACTACCTCGACAACGTTACTATTTTTAATTTTTATTTTATTATTTTTTTTACACTTACACTTAACTAACGAAACTTTTAAGAATAACGAGACAAGACGTGATCAATAAAATTGAATGTCAGGAATGCTCTAAAAAATGTTACATTAAGGAAACGACTCAAAATTTAAAAACGCGTATCAATCAACATAAAATAATGTGAAAATGATAATAAAAAGATGACAGTATTTTCAAGGGTAGTTTTATTTCTCTGAATAATTTCAGTATGTGGAGATATACCCCTTAGAAAAAAAAAGATTATTGTTAAAAAAACCCTATGTTTGATGAATTGTGGAAAATAATATTCACACACGCAGAAAAACAAGTGTCAATAACACTTTTGTGACGTGCTTGTTTAGGTTGTGAAATACGAGTATAAGAAAAAAGAAATACTAATTAAGATATTAATGATAAATGCTAGCTTATAGATGTATAAATCCAAAAAATATAACAGGAATTATAATTATCTTGTCACATCATTCATTGAGCTGTAAACATGAATAACTCGTTTTAAAAAATAATACGTTATTTATCTAAAAAAAATGGAAAGATATATTCAGTTATTAATAAATCTGTTTACAAAATTAATTAATTAGTTCATTATACTGGTGATTTATTATGTTCATGTTTATAATTACCACTGAAAATATCCCATTGAGATTATTTTACTTGTGTAAAAAGAACGATACTTCTGAAGAACCGGTTTTTGTACGAGAGTAGTGTAAATGGAGTGACGTTCTTCTCAATGGAATTCGGTTATATAACCAACTGCAGGTCTGGTTGTGTACGTTTGTGTACAAACCTCTGTAAACTTTTAAAGGTGCTTATTAAACATATCTTAAGAGCGTATTTATTTTTTTTTTTTAAAATACGTACAGTAATTTTAGTGGCAATTTTGTTTTTTATCTATATATATATTTGGAAGATGATAATTGAGCGTATGAAGTATATTGTAGAAAGATAGTCCGGATGGCGGTCAATATAGGTACCAAAATAGCAAAAGAAAACTATTTATTGCTAATTAACGTTTTTCCAGTAATTCTTAATAAAACAAGTCATGAATAGGTTAGTTTAGAAACACCGTAAGTTACTTTGTGGGGGATATTAAAAATAGGGTGGGTTTCCATTCTGTTCTGATGGAGCCAGTGAGTCTTAGCAGCCTCGAGTCTGCAGCAGCGTCAGTTCGATTCCGGTCGATCCGGTTCGATTTTTATTACCTGAAATAAAAGACAGTCCTTTTATTTCAGGTAATAAAAATCCGTGGTATAAAAACTGAATAATTTCTCACCTAGTTAAAAGGCGTTTAGAGTCTGTATGGTAATCCACCAGTATGTCAGAAATGACTCGATAGGAGGTTAAGAAAGAAATTCATTCATGTGAGAAATTCCTAAAATCAGTTGCTAGGCCACATTGTTTGGGTTCGCAACTTATGTTAATGTTATAAAAACAGATTGGACTGTTACCTATACATATTTTTCATAAGTCGTATAAACTGGATACTTTATAATAAAACATTAATGAAATCGTAAACAAATTGTCAAATGTTAAAGAAAAAAAGTAAGAAGAAATTCAGCATCCTTGAACCTGTATATAACCAACCCCTAATTATTTATAAGGTTTACTATAACCAAATCAATTTCCTAAATATTCAATTTTAATAATAAATAATTTTTTTTAAATTTAAAGCTGACATACCAACAACGCCAAACACTATCCTTACCACGTATGCTGATGACACATGTGTGCTCACAGTTAGTAATAACCCTTTGATT
>NW_027114389.1:159473-174627 GCF_000696795.3 Halyomorpha halys | reverse complement strand
AAAAAAAAAGAGTTTGGCGCAATTCAAGATTGACGCCATTTGTAAGTTGAGGGTATAATTTACAGTTTAGAGAGTATAAATTCTCAGTTTTCAATTAAGGATTTTACAATAAGCAAATCATTTTATCATTATATAAAACATAATGATCTTATATAATATTACATAAAAGGTGCAAAGAAGAACTTACATATTTCTTTAGCGTTTTTTACCTAATATAAGAATAATATATATAATATTAGAATAACTAAGATGCATTTTAAATATCTACACTGTACGAGAATGCGAATTGACTTTTAATTTTTTTCAATCTTGCTCTACCTCTTCTATCTTAACCCGTTAATATTGAAAGTAGAAAATCATACAAAAGCAAGTACTCAAAGATATACAAATAAGAGAACCAAACATATTTAGCTGTGAAAATTATTAATAACGATATTTTGTGTAAAGATAGTCCGGGTGGCAGTCTATAAAGGTACCAAAATAGTAGAAAAAAACTATTTATTGTTAACCAGCGGTTAAAAAATACGCTCCACTTTGCAGGGCTTCATCAGTGATAAATGAAAACAAGATACAAACATTGTAAGAAGTGACAGAACATTAAAATGAGTATATAGAGTAATAAGAAAATATGTAGTTTTTTTTATAAATATATAAAAGAAATATCTTAAAGTACAACAAGGAAATTTGAAGTAAGATCATAATGATGTGATTCAGCATGTATAAAAACTACCCATTGGCAGAACTCTAAAAACATTTTACAATATAAGGTCACGAGGCCATCTTCTTTTCAGGCGCCTCTGCGGATTGCCAGGAATGGAAGAGGAAGCAAGGTTAGAAATTAGTCCGTATGGGTGGTTAGGGAGTTTATAATGGAAGGAGTGATATCTGGTCCAGACTAGATCGGTTACATAGGGAACATTAAGGTCTTTATGTAAAAGCAGGCCTTAAATGCCGAATATTCAAAACATCTTTAATTTTGTTAATTTTAAAAAAATGAACATTTCTAATTATTAGAAGTAATGCACAATGGATAAAAACCGAATATTAAATAATTTTATGAATACATTAAGAAGAAAAAAGGAGAAATTAACACATCTGATTCGAAGGGGTAACACAAAATCTTTTACGATTACAAGCTCATGTTTACGACTAGGTTATATGTCATTAAACTGTTGTATTCTTGACTGAAAGATTGTAAGTATTAATTTTTTTGTATTCATTCATTCATATTTCCATTTCAAGAACCCTAAATATGTATTTTTTAGGAACCAACAAATAAAGGCAGCATTTTATTATTATTTTTTTTTTTTTTAGGTATTACTTGAAATGAGTCCATCAATCTATTCTAAACGTAGGGATACCAGTAGGGTGGTAAGTGAAATTTGCACCAATCTTTTTTCTCTTTGTTTACTTTTTTACCAAAATGTAAAACCTAGTAATAATAAGTAGCTAAGTTAAACGAATTTTAAAAGGACATATCCTGAAATAATTTTATTTATTGTACATACTAATATTAAGGAAGTCAAAACTATTACACAAGAAGAATAATACGAAGAACTCGAAAAAAAGTTGTGACTGGCTGCTCAACATAGTTGGGCATACATCATACTGATCAGTCAGGCAATAGATAATATTAAAATGGCGTTGAGACTAGTCAAATATATATTTTTCCCTTTTCGACTCACAGAGTTTACAATATCGAGCTAAGTATAGTAGTAAAATATTTTTTTTTTGTTAATAATTTATTTATTGATATTTACAACATTGTGCACATATATACAACAAGTAAATTTGCTGTAGGTGACATGATAAAAACATGTGGAGAATCTACCCACTGATAGAACTCCAATAACATTTCTAGAGGAGAAGATCTCGAGGCCATCTTCTTTTCAGACGCCTAGGAGGATTATTAGGTAATGAAGGAGAACTATCATTAATATAAATGATGATGTAGGTTTCCCAATGATGCTGCATATTGCCAAGTAATCGAAGAATGACGCATTTATGGTATATAACTGGCGTGTTGTCAAGGTGAAGGTGGATTTAGCACGTGTATAATAAGTAGTCATTTAGCCCAAGGCATGGGATTATAAACTGCGCATTTCTAGTTCATAATAAATTAACATTACTCTGGGATTATCTAATCCTTACCCGAGGCTGGAATTTCATCTTATAGCGTGCAGACTTCTTTCTCTCTTCCATTAAGAGATTCCCAGAGGATTAAAAGTAAAATAAAAAATGGACGTTTAAGATTGGAAGGTTAAGAGATATTGATTACGGTCAGTGATGGAAATGATTACTGAGAAAGTGAAGGACATTTTCAGTAACACTCCATTTAAAATTTTGATAAGATTTCAGAATTTCCTTCGAAATTAGTCTGTCTAACCTTAAAATTTGAAGGTCTATTTTTTATTTTACTGTCAATCCGATTGATTGCATAGGTAGCCCTTAAGGGTGATTTTTTCGATCTTTGTTGGAGTTTTTATACATACTCTGTAATTTCGGTAATTTGCACTTAGGTACTCCGAATAATCCAGTAATCAGAGCAGTTTTGTGCTAACACAGCAGGAAATAGCATTATTTCAAATAAAAGTGTGCATGTGTAGAGGGCAGTTTTAACTTCCTGACCTACATGCCCGACCGTGAAAATAGAAAGTGAAACTTTCCACATAATTTCGATATCGGATAATCTAATGCCTATGGAAGCATTGATAATATATTTTGTTCCAATTAAAAATAAATAATAGGTATTATAGAAATAATTTGATTCTGTAAAACTAGGTTAATTGATAGTAGAAATATGCATAATACAAATTTTGTAGGTGGACTTTTTTTGTTTATTATGTTTTTAATAAATCCATAGAAAGAGTATTTTATATTTTTATTTATATATTTTTTCACTTATAAATCAACAATCTTATAATGTTAACAAATTAATTCATCACTTATCATTACTGAAGATGTAATATAAAATAAAAGTTGTAGCCAAAATACGTATTTTGGCAAGCGATTGCATAAGTAAGACTCATAGCCCCTGACGAAAGGTTAATAGAAAGATAGAGTGATAATTTCTGTAATCTGAACACCCCCCCCCCCCTACAGCAATTAGACAGTATTTAATTTTGATACGGTAATTATAGTTTGTAAAAAAAGTTCTATTACTATTCCATCCATGTACTAAGTGAATTCGTTGAGTATTTAGAGCCATAGTCGAAGAACATTCTGGGAGACATGGAGTATGTAGTAGTTGTACATAGTATGTCATAAATCTTATAAATAAATTAACATGTTAATATTATAACGTAATATACCTGGAGGATGGCAATGAAGGTAAGTACAGGAACGCAGATACTGATGGCCATGACCGTCTTCCAGTGGAGGAAGGTGCCCATCGTGTACATGAGGAGCGTGCCGACCGAGACGTAGACGGAAGTGAAGGAGGCCAAGACGCCCCGGAGGTGAGGCTGGGCGATCTCCCCGACGTAGGATAGCGTCGGCGCTTCCATGACCCCTATGCTGAAGCCAAGGCTAACGGCGGCGGTGTAGAGGTGCCAGCTGCTGGAAGCGTAGTAGAGCAAGAGCCACCCAATGAGCTCTGGGATGTTGACCAGGAGCATGCACAGCTTGCGGCCAACAGACTCCTGGATCACACCGGCCAGCAGGCTTCCGAAGGGTTGCATGATGAGAAGGACACCCGCTGTAAAATAATGGGAATATAACATTAATAGCCAGAGACTGATGGAACTCCAATGTATTTTGAAAAAAAAACAGGCGTGAATATTTAAATTACTTTTCCATATAAAATTCTCAATGTTTGTCCATACGCCATAAATCCCTCACAATGGTGAGAAATAAACATTGTTTTATTGAAAAATGGCGGCCGATTGGAGGTTTCATTCTACTATGATCTCGATCATTTATAGATAGAAAATTTTTTTTTTGTGTTTTGGGATCATTATCACAAAACCTTAAAATTAAAAAGAAACTAAATATCTAATCTAAATTCTCTTTTGTCCGACTTCTTCTTTATTTTTTATGTGTCGGGTAATGGTCTCCAGTATTTATGTAGCAAATTGAGTCCCCTCTGTAAGTATGCTTTTGGACAATAGCAGAAAAACATCTATTTATGTAGATTAGCATCAAAATAGCTCCTAAGGTAATAAAACTTCCCTAAAGTTTTCTCCTCGCAATAATTTTTTTCTTGATAGGATAAATCCCTAAGGATGAAAACGAAATTATTGAAGAAAAGAAAACTTAACTAGCACAAATCTCAAACTGAGGTTAAGTTATAATTATTTGAATGATATTTCAAATATTTAAAAAAAAAAACCTGTAAAATAGAACTAATAGCAGTGTTGCTGCATTAACACTTAAAAATCCATAAGTTTTCAGTCCGAATGAGGCTTATTTGTAAATGAGAAATCGAAAGAGGATCTAGTACTATGTCTGTTTTGATTCATATTGAAGTCAACTACTGAGTTTTGTAGTAATTATTTTGGCATTTTCCTAAAAAAAAAAAGTTAAACGCACGATATGAACGAAACCCGCCGTTTCCCCTAAAATTTCACTGTTCGTCCACTTCAAATTTTGAATGATTAGATTTTTACATGGAACGCAAGGCAGGCGTTCGAGATCCCATCGTTTCTCTCCAAACAGCAACACTGCTATTAGTTAGATTTTAAAGGTTTTTTTTTAAATATTTGAAATATCAAATATAAACCTCATTTTGAGATTTGTGCTAGTTAAGTTTTCTTTTCTTCAATAATTTCGTTTTCATCCTTAGGGATTTATCCTATCAAGAAAAAAATTAATGCGAGGAGAAAACTTTAGGGAAGTTTTATCAATACCTTAGGAACTATTTTGATGCTATAATCTACATAAATAGATGTTTTTCTGCTATTGTCCAAAAGCATACTTACACACAGCACCCAATTTGTGCTCCGGGTTTCCTACTCTAAGTGGGCTGATGCACCTTATTTTTTTTTTAACTTAGCCTATATGCTAGATATGCTTCAGGTTTGAGTAGGTTGAAACTACAGAGTGATCGGTATATGGGATTAATGTTTGAATTCAATGCTCTATTGATATCGGTTGAGAAGTTGTGGTTCAGGATCTTTTCAATAATATCGTCTTTATTGGAAGATTATTGATTGACCGTGTGTGAAGATGAAAGGAATATGGTCCGGGTGCGGTCAAGAAAAACTCAAATAGTATAAATATACTAATTTAATGAGCCAACGTTTCGCCCCACGTTGCAGGGCTTCTTCAGGGCTAAAAAAGATACAAATACTTTGTATCTTTTTTAGCCCTGAAGAAGCCCTGCAACGTGGGGCGAAACGTTGGCTCATTAAATTAGTATATTTATACTATTTGAGTTTTTCTTGACCGCACCCGGACCATATTCCTTTCATATCGTCTTTATGTTTCAATATTCCGTTTTGCGTATGGAATATTGAACTCATTGCTACATGCATATTGGTGGTTAGACTGTTGAACATAGGTTTGTGAGTCACTTTTCTGACATCAATGATAGTTTGGACCTGTAGTTAATTACCTTCGATTAACTAAATACTTTTTTAATTTTATTTATTGACATTTACAACTGTATATAAAATACAACAAGGAAATTTGAAGTAAGATCATAATTATGTGATTCAGCATGTAGAGAAACTACCCATTGGTAGAACTCTAAAAACATTTTACAATATAAGGTCACCAGGCCATCTTCTTTTCAGGCGCTTCGGAGGATTGCCAAAAATGGAAGAGGAAGCAAGGTTAGAAACTAGTGGGTTTGGGTGGTTAGGGAGTTTATAATGGAAGGAATGAAATAGGGTTCGGGCTAGATCGGTTACATAAGGAACATTTAGGTCTTTATGGAACTAAATACTAATAAAAAGTAAATACTATTTATAAACTCATTATTAATAAACCAATTTAAATTAAAAACACTTGTTATTCAAAATTTATTAGCTGTTTTAGCATAACTAATTGATTTGAACATCTTGGTCTAACTCTTGATTCCCGTACAGCTCAACTTATCGTGACTGACACTAATAGGCATTTAATGAATAAGTACAGAAAGAGTGAGCCATTATTTCTTCAAGTAACAACTGATAACTACCTGTTTATTGACGTAATGGCGACCAATCAACTGATAAAGTTTAGGCTCAATTACATGCATGCAATCTGTATTCAACAGGTTGGGTCTATTTGTCTTCAATAATTAGATAGTAGCGCTATTTTATCACACCGATATACGTCCAAATCACCTCCACTGTTCACCTACACACCCCTCTTCTCTCAGCCCGGGGTGTTCCTCAAGGTAATGTCCTCGGTCCCACCCTCTACAGGGGTAGCCAACTTTTCAGTATGAATCTACTTTTTATCTTAAACGTGTGCACGAATAAATAAATGAAATAATATAATCTCTAGTCACTTTTACACTCTTATATACAATATTTACACAATAAACCTCAGGATACTTGAGCCCACTCTATCCCCCACGTGTGAGGGGTAGAACAGAGCTCAAAAGATCCCAGCGCATCCCTCTCGCAGCATCACTGGTTGTGAACCAGTGGAGGCCGAGAAAGTGCGCTAAAGCCGCAAACACTCAACTTGAGTGGAGAATCTGGCCATTGGCAGAACTCCAATTCTCCATTTTTATTTTACAATAAGTCTCTTGGCCACTGTTGTTTCAACCTTATAGGTTGACTGTAGGGATGGGTGGAACTAAATAAGGTTTGAACCAAAGGATTAAGTCCCCAGAGCTCAAGTCCGCATGTGAAAATTGGTCTGATTATCATAATATATAATATTTTTTGTTGTGAATGGGAAGTTTCTATCGTTTTTCAAGTAGGTGTTGTAGCAATCGAAATGTACGAGCAGTTTGTTGTCGTTTCGGTCTTGTATGTGGATTCCAAGTAAGTCTCTTGTCAAGATGGAGTCCTAAGTAGCGAATCTGTTCAACAGGCGTTAGTGGAATATTTTAAAAGGATACTTTAGGACAGGCGGTTAGTGGTTTACGATGGAGAGTAAGGTGATCTGGTGGGATTTGTTTAAATACATTTTGAGTATTAATTTTGAACAATACAATCCACTATCGGACATTTTTTGTTCATATCCACTGTTGATTTTGATATATAATACTATATAAATATATAATATATAATACAGTCCGCTGCGTTTATGAGGACAATTTTGGTAATTAATTGAATTAAGGGTTTTAATACTGAATGCATTAATTAAATGGCCAATAGAGGCGTGGGCCCACCAACTTTTGACAAGTTTGAGAGTTGCAGCGGTATTTGTAACTACGTAGCAATAATCTACATATCTTTACAGCAAGAAATTTCCTGATCTATCAGAGTGGATCATATTTTTTTCTAGACCGTCTTTCAGTATTTTTATTAATTTTGTAAATTTATTTCTCTCTTTCCATAATTCGTTTGGATAATTTTATTTTTATCTAAAAAGACTACTTATGTTCATTATTTTATTTTAAATCTTTTGTTTATGTTTTATATTATTGGTCTCGCCTTTGTTCTTTTAAGCTTTCCTTAAAAAAGACTAGGTCGATTTGAGGTGGCCTCTTGATCATACATGTCATATACCAGACCAAAGAGAAACTATCTTTTAGTTATAAACTGTTGACGTGTAAAGTTGCTGTACTTCACAACATTCTCCTGGGGTTTAAACCTCGTCGGGTTCAAATCTACTATACAAACTATTCCAAACTTCTGATAGCTCAAAATTATTTCCTAAGACTTGTAAATGACTCCCATAGTACACGATAATTACTCAACTATAAATTCCCTAAATTTTAATATTTATTTCATTAAATAAGATTAATGATAAATAAAATATTATTGGGGAATTCCTGTCTTCCCTATGCCAATATCTTTATTGTTGCATTTGTTCATATTATTTGGTATCTCAGGTGGGGAAAAAGAATGGCAATACCTCAATACCATACTCTCCCACGGCCCCAGGGCAAGTGTAAGTGATAAAAAATGTCGGGGAAACGCTATTTAGAAATTACTTAATCAATTTTTTCTACTTAAATATTTAAGTTTTTCATATATCATTGGTACTATGTCTAAGTGGAATATCTGTAAATTCTTAGAGCATTGAATTGTTAGTAATGGCAGTAAATTTAAAGTATTAGTTAACTTCTAATTTTCAATTACGTCTATTGATAATTTTTCATTTCTAATTATTATGTCTGCAAAATTTTCATATACTACACATTGAATATGTACAGCAGTCTCTTTTTTTTTTTTATGGTGGTACAATAAAATAACAGAGGCTTTCATTTTAATTACTTTTTATTTGATGCAAGCCATAGACTAGGGTTATTTTCTCTGTTGGGATCACCATGCAGACTATCCCAATGTCCCAGTACCACAAATTAATCTCAGTGTACAGTACTATCTTAGCAATACGTCCAATACAAAATTGTCAGTTTTACCCCTTTCAAAGCAAAAAAGTTATATCTCTTAACTACTTATTTTATTTTCATATTTTGTAAATATTAAAAATAATATATTTATAGTATGTAGAAAATTTAATGCTGAATCGAATGCCGCAAGAATGAAGGCGATTGAATGAACAGGGAGCGAGTTATGATCGAAAACGACCAAATTATTTTTTTCTCTTAAATTACGCATTCTAGAAACGTCCCAAAGGGGTGTTTCTTGTAGAAAATTTAATGCTGAATCGAATGCCGCAATAATGAAGGCGATCGGATGAACAGGGAGCCAGTTATGATAGACATTTTTTATTTTAAATATTTTTATTGAAATTTACAACTGTATATTATATAATGCATTCAGTAAATTTTATCTTAGTTAAAATGGAGTGTCACAGGCGTGTAGAGAAACTACCCATTGGTAGCACTCTAATGACATTTTACATTAGTTTGTCTCGTGGACATTTTCTTTTTAGGCACCTCGGAGGATTGCCAGGAATGGAAGAGGATGAAAGGTCAGACCTAGTTTCTGACCTTGCATCCTCTTCCATTCATTAATTTTAAATGTCATTAGATTGCTACCAATGGGTAGTTGCTCTACACGCCTGTGACACTCCATTTTAACTAAGATCAAATTTACTGAATGTATTATATAATATACAGTCGTAAATTTCAATAAAGATATTGAAAAAAATAAATAAAAAAGTAAAATATCTTACCGCTAGCTTTGCCTGTTAGTCGTAATTTTACGTTTTGATTTTAATGAAACTGAAAGTTTGTTAATTACATAATTATTTATATAAAACTAGTAGACCCTGAAAAACTTCGCAGTTGCTATATTAAGGGAATTAAATAGATTAATTAAATAAAATTTAAATCAGAACGAATGAATTAATTGCTTATTATATATTTTTAGTTTACAGAGATAAATGACATATATTATAAAAATAGAAATAATTTCAACACGCCTCAACTTATGACTTAGGGTTCTGAACTGACCCCAAACGAAATTTAATTAAACAAATTCGAACCAGAGATATAGAATAAAACGATTGAAAAGTTTGTCTTTATTGGGGTTTTTAGTCGTTAAGGAGTTTGTAATGGAAGGAGTGATATCTGGTTCGGGCTAGATCCAACATATTAAAATAAATCTCATTTTTCTACCTTTACCCATCGTCGTTAACCTACCGACTGCCCTGCAGTATTCTTTAATAATGTTGAACCTTGGACCGCATCTGGACAAACGAATAGCTTGGATACCTCTGTTATATGATACCTACAAGATTGAAAAGACAGGATACTGCTCGTCGATTCCGACTATTACAAGATTTACTAGACGAACGGTCTAAAGACTGATCTACATGACTATAGTAGGGCATATCTGGACACATGGGCTTTTGGACTAAACCTTCGAATTCCTCTCGTATCCAATCCTTACAGTCCAAAATCCTTCGTAAAATCCACAATACTCCTTACTTTGTCACAAAGAAAATCATACATAAAGACCTTAATGTTCCATATGTAACCGATCTAGCCCGAACCAGATACCAATTCGTCTATTATAAACTCCCTAACCACCCATACAGACTAGTTTCTAACCTTGCTTCCTCTGCGATTCCTGGCAATCCTCCGAGGCGCCTAAAAATAAGATGGCCTCGAGACCTTCTAATATAGAAATATTTCCTGCTACTAATGAATACTTTCTTTACATGCCAGTATCACTCCATTATGATCATCGAATTTGCTTGATGCATTTTCATTTAAATACGGTTGTAAATAAATTAAAAAAAAGATCATTTTGAATGCCTACATTTTCTTATCGCTCTTCAATTTTAATTCCATTCTTTTCACTTCAAGATAATTTGAACCTTTTCTCCTTGCTATTGAGATATTATTAATTATTTTTCAAAATTTGAAACATAACTTTACTTAAATACTGACAAGCACTACTAATGACGTTCCTTCTCATTTCGTAAATTCTCTGCTATTACCCAACGCGTATTGTTCCAGTTCCTCCTTAGGGGATAAGGTAAACAAAACACGAGAAAGGAGGGAATATTCCTTCCACTCGTCGGGAACCGGTCCCTTATAGAGGATACAAAAGGAACGAGAACAATTCTCCAAGGCAAGATAGGCCTGATGTAAATTAAAGGTACACCTGACTGGTTTCCTCACTCCTCAAATCTACATCTGAAGTGTTTCTGGTGGGTGAAGGTCGTAAAGTATTTTCCCGTTTTCTCTTCTCTGGAAATAAGCTTCCTGGAATGATAACCTTAGGGACCAGTATGCTCTGAACTCAGAAACGTTCTTCGGTTCGGTTCATCAATCAAAATTATTTAGTAATTTAGAACTTCATATTTGAACTCTTTAATAGATTAGGCAATACTCTAATACGTTGTATTAAATATAATATAAAATATTATATTATATATTTAGAATTTTAAAGAGACAAAAATACCAATTAACATAAACAGTAAATCAAATATATAAACATTAATATCTGTTTGCTAATACATTATGCGCTTTTCTGATTCCTAGCTTGGAATGATTTTTTTTTTTTTTTTTTTACGATTATTGGATTCCTATTGTCTCTTCTTGAAGAATAAGAAAAAAATTTACCGATTCTATTAGATTATGTTTTATTGAATAAATTTTTTTAAAAAAACCTAATGAGGATTTTAGTAAAATAGATAATTTTTTTTTTTTTTTTTTTTTTTTTTTTTTATGAAACAGTGAATCATATTCTTTTTTAGCCTCGTCGAAAAGCTTCAAATATTATTTTTCAAAGAAATTAAAAATTAGATAATTTTCAGCATGATTTATTTGGAGGGTTTTGTTTTTATCTGATGACCATTGTTCATATAATAGTTGATAACTCCTCTACTTTTTATCGAACTCCAACATAAATACAATCGTTGGAAAACGGGGATTCAGTTCATTTAATATACATTCATCTAGATTCAATGCGCTTATGGGGGCACGATATCGGTTTCAAATAAAGGAAAACTTTTCAATCGTTTTATTCTATATCTCCGGTTCTAATTTGTTTAATTCAATTTCGTTTGGAGTCAGTTCAGAACCCTAAACCACCCCAAAGTTTCATAAGTTGAGTCGTGTTGAAATTATTTCTATTTTTTCCTATATATTTTTATAATCTATGTCATTTATCTCTGTAAACTAAATATATATAATAAGCAATTAATTCATTCATTCTGATTTAAATTTTTTTTAATTAATCTATTTAATTCTTTTAATATAGCAACTGCGAAGTTTTTAGGGTCTACTAGTTTTATATAAATAATTATGTAATTAACAAACGTTCAGTTTCAATAAAATAAAAAAATAAAATTATGACTAACAGGCAAAGCTTACGATTAATATTTTATTTTAATTTTTGAAAACTTCCAGTCGAACAGATCTGCTACCTTGGACTACATCTGGACAATCGATTAATCTGGAATCCTCACACAAGACTGAAAAGACAGGAAACTGCACGTCGATTTTGACTATTGCAGCACTTATTTCACAAACGGTCTAAACTGCCAATGGATTACAAAAGACTATCTACATGACTGTAATAAGGCCTATCTGGATATACGGAGTTGAGCTTTGGAGCTCCACTAAACCTTCGAATTCCTCTCGTATCCAATCCTTGCAATCCAAAATCCTCAATGCTCCTTACTTTCTCGCAAATAAAATCATACATAAAGACCTTAATGTTCTCTTTGTAACCGATCTAGCCCGAACCAGATATCACTCCTTCCATTATAAACTTCCTAACCACTCAAACCCCCTAGTTTCTAACCTTGCATCCTCTTCCATTCCCAACAATCCTCCGAAGAAGATGACCACGAGACCTGCTAATGTAAAATGTCATTAGAGTGCTACCAATGGGTAGTTTCTCTACACGCCTGTAACACTCCATTTTAACTAAGATAAAATTTACTGAATGTATTACATAATATACAGTTGTAAATTTGAATAACGATATTAAAAAAAAAAATTGAAACTGGTTTTCAATTTTTGATCTGTTAATAGAAAATTTAAAAGGTCCTACATAATAACTCAAGTTAAAATTTTTTTAAAAAATTTCGGTGTTAACTAATACTTATACACATGTATTCTTAATCATTAGTGTTATGAAAAAAAATTTACCAAACGTCGAAGCTTCCCCGTCAGTGAGCCTGAGGCAGCCATCTTGTGCGCTATCTGTGCTGTTACAGCTCGTGACGTTGCTGATTTTCGTGACAGCGGGAATGACGACTGTTGGTACAGACACCAACATACCCAATGAGAAGAGTAGCATGCTCTGTGCCATAGTAGCCAGGACCTGAAACATATAATCATATAATATGATAGATAATATAAACCTGATGTTCAGCATTAAACATGAAACAAATATCTGAGGAGTAAGTTGTATTTTAATTTTTTGTTTTTTCCGGGTGGCTCCCATTGTAGTCCTATGCTGCCTAAGTTGTATTTTATAATACAAAACGAGTCAAAAGTTACTAGCCGGAAAAAATACGCTGTTCTAAAGATAAAGCAATATTTTATATTATTAGAAAAAAGATTAATTGACATATATTAACTTTAGAAATTGTAGCAGATACTTAAAAACTGCAACCACATTTCAAATACAACTCTATCTTGGCACTATACCGACAATAGTCAACCGTCTAATTTATTTATTTATTTTTATTTATCTCGTAAGCTATATCCAATATATATACATTTGATTTGTAAGATTTTAGAATTTTTTAGGTACATTGTATGTAAAATATTGAACTTTTATTTGCAAAAAAAAAAAAATAATAAAATTATGTTCACAGAAGCCTGTAACTATTTTTTTAATACTATAACAGCACATAAGGCGTAAAGAATCTGAGTAGCCCAACTTTTCTGCCGCAATTAAAAAAAAAATTAGATAGAATACTTTACAAATTGTTTGCTAAAATGCTTCAAACCGGTTTTGAAGGTGAATACTCTTTTTCTCTTATTGTGGGATGGTTTAAAAAATGTTTTGCATTCATTCCGTAGTTAAAATATTTTACAAATTTTTTGTTTTCGGTTTTTACTGCTTCAAACCGAATTTGAAAGTGAATCCTTACTTTTCTCTTTTTATAAGATAGATTCGTACCATCTCTCAATTACCGATCATGGGAAAAATCCTTGAGAAACTTATTTTGAAACGCCAATTCCCCATCCTAGATTCCAATCATATAATCCCACATCACCAGTTTGGATTCTGAACATCCCACTCCACTATCCAGCAATGTCATCGTGTGGTGGACGTTGCCTCGTCTTCTTTGGAGCGCAGGAGTCTTTTTCGATATAGCGCAGGCTTTTGATCGAGTCTGGTACCCGGGACTGCTTTACAAACTCTGTAAATTCCTACCTCCTACATATTGTCTCACCATCCGTTCCTTGCTTACTAACAGATTATTCCAAGTAAACCACAATGGTTCAGATTCATCCCTCTATTTTCAATCCGCTGGTGTTCCTCGAGGTAGTATCCTCGGTCCCATCCTCTACCCCGCTTATACAGCTGACATCCTAACAACTCCTAACACTATCCCTACCACGTATGCTGATGACACATGAGTGCTCACAGTTAGTAATAACCCTTTGATTACATCCCAAACTAATTCAGTGCCAAATTAAGTGTATCCATTTTATGAGGCTGGGTGAACACCGGAGGACTCTCGAATCTACAAGATTGACGAAAGGCTACAGTAACAGAATAAATAATTATCTGACACTACCAGATTCGAACCCGGTTCTTGGAGTTAGTAACACAGTACCTTACCACTGAGCCACGCCGCTCCCCATCATATTTGCTTGTGTATTTATTCGTCTTTTCTAGGGTTCTCCCTTAGACTGTTCTAGCGATTTTAGGGGTCGCAAAGTAATCCCAGTTGATGGTATAATGGAGTACGTCTAAGTATATAGTTAAAAAAACTTTTTATTATGTATTTGAGCGGCGAAATATTATAAAAAGTACAGTTTTTGTTTGAATCGTTTTAAGACCTCTCAATTTTGTCTTTCATCTTTCACAATTGTCGTCTTCCGCTGATTTCAAATATCTCTGATAGTCGTATGTTACTAACTTGTTTTCTACAACTCTCAGTAAAAAAAAAAATTTGTCCTTGCTCACAGGTTGTTCATTGATCTATCTAATGTAGGTTGACGTCTAGGGTTCTGAAGGTCTTTCGGATCATTTCCGATCCGCTTAGAAGGTGTTGTATTACTTTGGATGCGGTAGTGAATGTGTGAACAAATTCATATCATAAAAAAGGTCTAGCTTTTGTTTGGTTTTATTGCTATACTGCGAGGGGGACAACAAGTCGACCGCGAAGCTTATTTGGGTTGATCGTCGATCGCTTACAATGTCTGTGGTGAAATTCCGTGTACCATGGGCTTTGAAGCGATTTAGATTAGATTTAGATATATTTCATATGGAACAAAAGTTATTAATTATCGATGTTCTTTTAATTCCCCTAGACGTGAGTTTTTTGGCCCTTTAAATAATTATTGTTTTTTTTTACGTTGGTAGATAAGCCATGTATCTGTACTTCAAAACGAGATGTACTCAGCGAGCTATTGATAGCTTAACAAAAAGTAATATATATTATTCTTTCATAATACATTTTTCGGGTCCAAAAAAAAAACGAAAGTGAAATATATATA
>NW_027114389.1:150848-159387 GCF_000696795.3 Halyomorpha halys | reverse complement strand
ATATATATATATATATTTTATTTATTGTTATTTACAACTATATAAAACAAGTAAATTTTCCGTAGATGGCGTAGTGACATGATATATGCGGAGAATCTACCCATTGATAGAACTCCAATAACATTTCTAGAGGAAAAGATTTCGAGGCCATCTTCTTTTCAGACGCCTAGGATTGAAGGAGAAGCCAGATTAGAAACAAGTGGATTTGGGTGGTTGGGAAGTTTATCATATGAGACATTGAGGTCCTGATGGGTCATTTGATTTGTAACAAAGTAAGGAGCATTAAGTATTTTACGAAGGAATTCGGACTGTAAGGATTGGATTCGGGAGGAATTTGATGGTTTAGTGGAGCCCCAAAGCTCAACTCCGTATGTCAGATAGGTCTTATAACAGTCGCGTAAATCAGTCTTTTGTAATGGATTGGAAGTTTGGACCGTTTGTATAGTAAAAGTTGTAATAGGCGGAATCGACGAGCAGTTTCCTGTCTTTTCAGTCTTGTATGAGAATTTCATGTCAGTCATTTGTCCAGATTTAGTCCTAAGTAACGAATCTGTTCAACAGGAATAAGTGGGGTATTATTATAAGATACTGTGGGGCAAGACGATGGTTTATGACGAAGGGTAAATGTGATTTAGTGGGATTTATTGGAATTTATTTTAATCCTCCAGTTTTGGCACCACTCTTCAAGGGTGGTGATGTGGGATTGGAGGGTTTAGGATACAATGGAAGGATTATTATTCACTGACAATAGGTATGTATCATCGGCATACGTGGTGAGAATAGTGTTAGGATGGGTTGGGATGTCAGCTGTATAAATGATAGGACCAAGGATATTACCCTGGATACACCAGCAGACTGAGGAAACAGGGATGAATAAGCGCTGTTGTGATTTACTTGAAATAACCTGTCTGAGAGATAAAAACGGATAATGTGATAATATGTAGGGGGTAAGAATTTACGGATCTTGTATAGCAGTCCTGGGTGCCAGACTCGATCAAAAGCCTGTTCCACATCAAGAAAGACTCCCGAGCAGTATATTCCGCGCTCCAATGAAGACGAGACTATATCAACCACACGATGGCATTACTGGATAGTGGAGTGGGATGTTCGGAATCCAAACTGGTGATCTGGGATTATGTGGTTAGATAAGTTTCTCAAGGATTTTCCCATGATAGGTAACAGAGAGATAGGATGGCAAGAGGATGGGTGTTCTGGCGGCTTTCGAGGTTTAGATAAAAAAATTAAATTGGATTTTAACTTAGTAAATTCGATCTTAAAAAGGTTCGGAAAATCAAGTACAGAATACTGCTATCGAAAGCTGGGTCTGGAAATTTATATTCTTCATGTCTCGAAAACTTTTTTTTTTTTTTTATTTATTTGTTGATATTTACAACTGTATAAAAAAAATACAACCAGTAAATTTGATCATAATGACATAATGATATGATACAGGATGTAGAGAAACTACCCAGTAGTAGAACTCTAAAAACAGTTTACAATATAAGGTCACGAGGCCATCTTCTTTTCAGGCGCCTTGGAGGATTGCCAGGAATGGAAGAGGAAGGAAAGGTTAGAAACGAGTGGGTTTGGTGGTTAGGGAGTTTATTATGGAAGGAATAATATCGGATTCGGCCTAGATCGGTTACATAAGGAACATTTGAAAACTTAATAAGTAATTTAATAAATAGGAGATAGTTATGAACATCTATATTACTTATCTACCCATACCTTGCTGGAATGCACCTGATACTGAAATACAGTTTACAAACATATTGTGCATTTAACAACCCTTCTTCTCCCTTGACTGCGCCTATGACAAGTCAATCGCGCGACACACTTATAAGATAAAAAAGTAGGTCTTATATACAGAAAAGTTGGCCACCCCTGATATAGTGTGTAGAGAGAACACAATTTGATGGCCTGTCAATGAAAATAAAAAAATTAGCAATTTTATATAAAATACTTTTTTTTTATCCTCATCTTGAACATAAGTCCTTCCCTCATTCATTCAAACTTAAATGTTTTTTGTTTACTATACTAAGTCTTGATAATTATTTAAATAAATTAGAAGCTTATGATATCTATATTATTAATTATGGTGAATTTTGATATATTTTTATAATGAGATGTGGATAGACAGTAGATTGATATGAGGAGAATATAGTCAGGGTTGTGGTCAGCAAAGACACACACTTACACAAAACTTATTTGAAGGTGCAAACATTTCGACCTGAATTTCAGGCCCTTTATTTTAAGGTTGAGTTCAAAATTCTACATCAATTCCCAACTCTATTTCTATCTTCAGACGTATGTAATGAAAACCAACGATACTGAATAATAAATAAAGATACATGTAGGATTAAAACTTTGAGGTATTTTCCAGTCCGTTAGATGTGCATCTGTACGTGGTATATTGTGAGGAATGACAAGGTCTTCCACAGTGCGGACGCAACAAGTACGTTATGTAACAATTCCATACTCGTGTCGCTTATGCAACGAATGATGCATGTAATTGTTTTATGTTAGTCTTCACAGGTCGTTAAATACTCTAGAGTACTCACCCTGTAATAATGATATACGTTAGATCATCTTTTAATTGTGTAGCAAATAAAATCTTGCTTACCAGATGCGGATTCAAAATAATAATACATATACTGACTGCATTTAAAGCTATATTTCACAAATTACAACTTCTTTAACAATATTTAAATCTTAATATTCTATTAGTGAAATAGTAATGGTATATATATTAATCACCAAAATAGATTTAACTTTATAATATTCTACTAACTATATTAATTATATCCATTGTTAATGTATTAAAAATTATTTAGTAGTGTTTAATCTTTATCTTATTTAGTAGTTAAATAAAACTAAAAAAATACTATCATGCAAAAATTATAGTTGTTTAAAATTAATTTAGATCGACTATCTTAACTAAGTGGAACAAAATATTTCTTTATGGCTAAACAAACAACTCTCTGAAATTCCCCATGTTACCACTAATTTGCATTTTAGCGACAATAAGCCATAACCATATTTATTTTTGTTCGGTTTTGTAAGCTATATCTATTTTTTTTTTTATTTCGCAAAAGGTTTCTAATTTTTTATGTAGTAACATCGCTTGTCAAAGATTAAACTTTAATAAGAAAAAATAATATGAAGAAGATGGTCAGGGAACCGGTCAAAAATTAACATAGTTAATAATTATTTGTTGTTAGACGTTTCGCCCCACTTTGCAGGACTTCATCAGGGCTAAAAATATAAAAAAGAACTAAGAATATTTTAAATAATAAAATAAATTGTAAGATACCATTATCAATGTAGATATAATATTATTTTCACGATTTATAAAACCGTTATCATTCTCTAATTAGTTTATTTATTTATTTTACAATTACTGTAATATACCTATATTGTATTCATTTTATTATCCTAACTATATTTTCTATCAGTATTATATTATTAGTTACGTAATCATGAGAGATAGTTGACCGTGGATGACTTATACGAGATGATTGTTGAAAGGTGTGGTCAAAATATGACACAAATAAGTTGAAGTAACTTATTTAATCGTGTCAACGTTATTATTGTTTGTTTTTTTTCTATTCATTTCTTTTGTTAACCTTAACATATATTTTGTTTTTTTATCTAATATTATGCTTACGTATCACATTTCTTACATATATTTTCTTTGTCCCAATTTTATTTTTTCTTTCCATAATTTTAATTTTTAAATTATCAATAAGCTAAAATATTCATATTTCTTTCCAGAATATGTTAGTTCAATTTTTATTTTATTTCCTTAATTATGTTAATTTACCTACTTTTTCAATTGTCTATGTATACATTTTATTTTCCACTTCTTTCATCACTTTGACTTTATTAATTTCATTCTGTACAATTATTTACTTTATTATCATTCTGTTTATATTTTCTGTATTCATTGGCTGTTATCTTGTTCTTTTCTTAACCCTGATGAAGGCTAGAAATTCTGGCCGAAACGTTGGCAAGATTAAATACGTTACTTGACATCCCAACCCTCCCTAACACAGTCCTAACAACATACGCTGATGACACATGTATACTTTCTGTAAACAACGACTCAACTAATGCATCACAAACACTACAGGCACACATAACATCTATTGAAGCATGGTGTCAGAACTGGAGAATCAAAATAAATCCTGACAAATCCCACCAGATCACCTTTACTCTCCGTCGTAAACCTCTGCCCTCCTGTCCGACGTAAAATCCTTGATGCTCCTTATTACGTCACAAATAAACTCATTCACGAAGACCTTAACATCCCATTCGTTGCAGATTTGACCCAAAACAGATATGCGTCTTTTCATTTCAAACTCCTTAACCATCCTAACCCATTAATTCTTAATCTTTCATCCTTAACAATCCCTGATAATCCTCCGAGGCGTCTGAAAAGAAGATGGTCACGGGTCCTTCTAATTTAAATTAATGTTTGAAGTACCATCAACGGGTGGTTCCTTCCGAAGATTTTCACGTGTATATGAAACATAGAACATATTTACCTGTTGTATAATTTTGTACTGTTGTAAATTACTTTAAATAAATAAAAAAATAAAATAAGTTACTTCAAATTATTTGTGTTATATTTTGACCACATCCCCCAACCATCCTCGTATTAGTTACGTAATTTATCATTTAATCTATATTTAGTTTTTTATAAATTAGAAAAATTCCTATAGTGATTATTATTGTCATATTTTTATATTTCTTTCTTGTACTATTATATATACGCGACGTATTTGAAATAGAAATAAAACCATTAACAGCCACCGCCTCTCTACTCCTGCAGGCTTCCGATTTACTGTCAAAGTCTGTAAAGCTGTTATTATATCATATTGAACTGGTGGGTGGTCCTGATTTGTACTTTACTCATTTATTATCATCATTATTAATTTTATTAATATTTATTCTTTCACGACCTTTAATCTCAACTTACTTGTTTATTTTCCGTTTTGTGTGTAATGTGTTAAATTTTATTTTCTAATATCTACATTTCTTTATAATCATAAAATTCTTTCTTGAGACTGGCAATTTTTTACTAAATAATTCAAAACATTATCCAAATTATAGTCTCAAAACTTTTATTGTTTTTACACGTCCAACGTTTCGGCCAATTCGGCCATCTTCAGGGACAATCTACTTAATTCACTATGAAACATATTATTTTATCATTCCAAACACTTCATACAGGCTATTCTGCCCAGGTCAAAACATTTTTATCCAATAAGTCAAATATCCATTAAAAATCACAGTCAAAAATATTTCTCATTAACCACTATCATACACTTTTATTACAACCTTACTTGTATTACATTTCTGTTTTTGCGTCTCCTTTTTTAATCTTACAGTTTACGTATTTTTTTATTCTTATCATTGTTTATTTTATATTAATACTATTTTATTTATTTCTTTCTTTTAATTGTATATAATTTTCTTTTCATTCATTTTTACATAATATTAACCCGACCTTAATTTACCTTTTTGTATCTTATTGTCTAACTATTTCTAAATGGTCTTAGTTGTTTTTGTATCTTTTTAGCCCTGATGAAGCCCTACCATGTGCGACGAAACCTCGGAAAATAAATAGTTATTATTTTTTTTTTTTGACCGCAACCCCTCTTATATATAAAATAAAATAATTTTCTCAGAACCTTTAACTATTTTTTTTTTAGTACTATAATAACGTATGAGGCAAAATAGTACAAGAGCCAGGAAGAAAAAAGGTCAGTTATCTCACCCTAATTTTTGATTACGTTAATGAAAACTATGTATAATTAATAGTCAAAATCGATGATTCTTCCAGGTATATATAGGCTGAATAAAAAATGGCGGATGTTTCAAAACCTTAAAAAATATTAATTTTTGGTTCGGAGATCTATATCTTAAAAACTACCAACAACACTAGAAAATCTAATTGATTATTATTTAAAGAAGAGTAAATTTTCTAAAATATGAGCCCTAATAGAGCTATTTACGTCCAATAGTTCTCGAGATATAGCTTTTTAAAATGCAAAATTTCTTAAAACTCTACTGACAGATTAGTAGTTAGTTAATTTATTTTTAGAAATCTATATCTCAGGAACTATGTGACGTACAGATGTATATTATCACTCAAATTAAAGCTAGTTTAATGTACTATAAAGTATTTTATGACCTTTACCTTCATAGGAATAATAGTTTTCATGGTTTTCTAAAACAAATTGATTTATAATTGTTCTGACAATAAGTTAGATTTATGAAAAACTTTATTTCAGAAATCATAGGATGTACAGATGTCTATCAGCATTCAAAAATTAAAGCGAGATAAATTTACTATAAAATAGTTAATAATATTTATCTTTGTAGGAGTAGTAGTTTTTGTGATATTTGACAAAATAAACTCATAAACTGTTAATTTCTAGTTGTTAGTCCAATATAAAATGTTGGATTTTTAAGAAAAATATCTCTAGACCCATAAGACGTACATATGTCTTCTAGCACTCAAAATAAAGGAAATTTAACTTCATATAAAGTAGTTTATTTATAGCTTTATAGCTCATTAAACTAGCTTTAATTTGAGATGTCTATTAGATCTGTACGTCAAATGGTTTTTGAGATATAGATTTTTCAAAATAGATTCACTAACTACTTATGTTTTAGTACGCTCCATACAACATTTATCTTTTAAAAAGCTATATCTCGAGAACTATTGAACGTAAATAGCTCTATTAGGGCTTACATTTCAGCAAATTTACTCTACTTTAAATGATGCTCTCATTACTCTACTTTACGAATTTTCCCCAAACTGCTTCAAACCGGTTTTGAAGGTGAATCCTAACTTTTCTCTTATAATGAGATAGATTTTAAAAAATGTATTATTTTTAATTCAAAATATATGTTTTATTCTCAATGTTTAAACAATATAGGATAGTCCACTCTGGTTCATACTCGCTTTTTGAATCCTTAATTTTTTTTTTTCAAATTTATTATTTTATTTTAACCTAAAATTTGGACTTTGTTGTTTGTTGATCTTAGCCACAGATATATAAGGCTGATATTGAGATATGTCCTGTTATGCGTTGAGTTTATGTTCGGAAATGAAAATTCTTTAAAAACTCGAAACAACTCATAATATATAATGGAAGATTATTGATTGACCGTGTGTAAAGAATAGGTATGCATTCTGTTTTATCATTTGATTTGTATTCTTTTTTCTTTTTACATCTCTTTATTTGTATTTTCTTTAATATTTCTTTTCTTATCTATCTGTTACTATTACCCTTTTCATTTACTATTTACATCCTTTATTTTTCTTATTATATCTTACTTTTTTACATTTTATACCCCTGTTATTTTACACTTATGTTTTTTTTTTCTCTGTTTTTTTTTTTTCCTTTTGTAACTATGTGTTTGTATCTTTTTTAGCCCTGACGAAGCCCTGCAACGTGGGGCGAAACGTTGGCTCAATAAAATAGTATAATTCTACTATTTGAGTTTTTTTGACCGCACCCGGACAATATTCCTTTCATTTTATAATATATAATATTTTTACAAAACTTTTAGTTACTTAGTGGATATTTGGGTTTAATTATAAAAATATACGATTGAATCCATTTAATTCTTGATATTTTTTATTTTGTATTCCCTACCGTATAAAAATAAATGTCAACAAGAGTAAAAAGAATCCATTAAATATGAGTATAAGTGTTCTACTTATAAATTACTAAAGCTCATTTGAATAGAGTGTGCTATTTTTCTTTATAGTTTAAAAATGCCTTAGAGATGAAAGGCATAATTCTTTCTCCAAGGAGACGTGAAGAGAGTTCTAAACGACTTTATGAAACTTTCATTTGCTTTAAAACAAATCTGAGTTTATAGCAGCATCACTTTATAGACATAACTTTCGCGATGTAATAATTTATTCTATGAAAAGAAGCTTGCTCTTAAAGATGAGAGGTCTTGTAATTAAACAGAATCCTTTAGTACAATATATTTTTCAGTTAGATATCTGTAATGGGATGGACAATGCACCTCTATATTTTTCTATGCGCTATTATTCCCAAAAAAACATGGGGTTTTTAGGTCGAACTTTATCCAAAAGTAAATAACAAGTTTTATTTACAAATATAAAAGCCGTGATAAAAATTATTTTAACTTGATATATTACTTTTAAAGCATTAAACCCTTTTCCATAAGAAATAATGAACCAATCAGCAATAGCTGGGTGTAGTTTGAAAGTGATAACTTTCTGTTTCACGTAGCCGTGTGCGTTGGGCAACAAATATTATTGGTTAAAAATCAGGCGTTCGAGCTTGATTCTGATCCAATCACCTCCTTGGACAACCATTGGTCTAGTTATTGTACTTACTTATAAAGTACTGCACTCTTAATCCTCCGTGGGTTGTAGCGGTATTGATTTAATTAATATTTTCGAGGTGCAGGTTGATGTAGTTTACTTGAAAGATATTTTTATAGGTTTGCTTTACTTACGGTGTAAAGGAAAATATTTTTTTTT
>NW_027114389.1:147320-150063 GCF_000696795.3 Halyomorpha halys | reverse complement strand
TGGAGGGTTTGGGATACAATGTAAGGATCATTGTTCACTGACAATAGACATGGAAAATAGTTAATTTAAAAATATGAACCGTTTATTTTGAAAGTGGCCTAAGTCCATTAATACTTAAATTGAGATTGGTTTGTGGTTTCTATGCCATTAAAAATATACGTACTGGATATTAATGAGTCATACTGTTTAAGTGTTTCTAAAAGTGTTAAATTTATAGTTCCTATTAAAATAATGGCAATTATCAAGTGAATTATTTGCCTTTTCTTACCAAGAATGGAGTTAGGCCACTTTCAAAATTAACAACCAGAGGGGCCCAAGTCCATTCAACATAATTTTAGATGTTACAAATTAAAAAAAATATTCATTTTATTTTGCATATTTTTACATCACTTCAAAAGCATAATTTATGTTATTCAAAACATTTATTAACTACGCAACGTACAAAATTACAAAACAATTTACTGGTCATCTACATTTTGTGTGTGTGTGTGGTTGAAAGGGATTTGAAGAAATCGTGATGTTCTAGTGGTATATATATCGTATTAGGTCAATTAAGTCCTTGAATTTTTCTGTTGTAACTTTAAAATTTTCATTCTCGTCCATTGATGTCTTATAGAAAATTTTGTCTGACAAAACGCATCTAGCATATTTTGAACCAGTTTATTGATTCTCCATTATAATTCATTATCCTTTTTAAAATTGTGTCGTCTAATAATTTTGTTGATACGAAATCTTCATGTCTCATTTCATGTACAATAAAGTTATTACCTTTTCGACACTTTTTAATAATATAATAATAATCTCAGGGGACAACAATAAATTATTATTTTTTTTAAAATTCCATTTCTACTACGCCAAAATCTTTATCATATGGTAAAAATAAATGTCCTGATATTAAAAATTTGTGATCTATGATTTCAACAGTTTGAATAATTTTTAGCGACATTAAACATCTTAGTTTAAATATAAATGGACTTTTCAAAATAAACGGCTGAATTATTGAACTAACTCTGCAATCTTATGTGGCCGGAATTATCGTATTTACTCGGAATATAAGTAACCTCTAACGTTTTATTGATAGGTATGAAGTTGTACATGTAAACACGGGCAACCAGAAATAATTGATAAATGGACTTATGCCACTTTCAAAATACACGGATCATATATATTTTCTTATTGAGGATTGATTTGTTTTTTTTATTATTTTAAGAGTGCTGTGCTTAAACTTTATCTTTTAAAGACTCCTGCTCTCCATTATCTGACTTTCCATTATAGCGAGTAGGTTGGGACGACATGTCACAATCTCACAAGAGGAGATCATAACTAGAAAAAGGCAATTCTTCCAAGACCCTCGGGGAGCGACGTCCTATATCATTTTTGAAATATTAGCTCAAACCGGGAAGAGGAGACTTTAAGATAGTTTAATCCAGCAATATTTAAGAAGCGCCTGAAATTCAAAAACGGCGTGAACCTCTCCACTACCGCCCTCCATGGTAACGCTAAAAAAAGGCAATCCTTCCCCGCCGGCCTGCCCCGCTAAGGACCAAAACGAACTAAGTATTTAAGCATGAATTGATTTTTTACATTTTTAGTAACTAATGGGGGTAGTGGTAGCAGCGTGGTAACGCGCCAGTCTACCAACCCACAGGTTGTCAGACCGAATCCCGGCCCCACCGGGGCTTTTTTTCGAGCATAAAATATTGTAAAATTCGCTTACAACCTCCCCCAGGGCATTTGTGAGGCACGTTAGCCAATGGATGGCACTTACAAAAAAAATATAGGCATGGGAGTGATGAACCCATCCTACGAAAAAACATGTCGAGAAATGCGCGATGTATTAGGAAATACATCGTGTGAGGACTTAGGCCTCCATGGTCTGTTGCACATTTAATAATTAATGATAATGAGTACTGTGACGGTATTAATTTTTTTAAATTCCATTTTTTTATTGGGAGGTGCAGTTCAAACTAGATTTTGATGCAGAATGTGTGATTGCAAAGATAATAGTACTATATAATATCTGTATTATTATATGATTTAAACACCCGGATGTTGTTAACAAATTTTATTTATCTTTTTTTAGTAGCGGTAAATTAGAAGTGTTCGAATAGTATCGAATACAATTTAGGTTTTGACTTGACGGATGAGTACCATGTAACTATTTTGTCAACTGTACATTCTTATCAAAATTTTCATTTCAGAATATAAATCCATGGCACATAATTCCTACAGATACAGATTCTTGGTGGTTTTTTTAAAAGAAAAGAATTGCGATATAGCTTATAAAATACAAAAAAAAACTTTGTTGGTACCTCTTCCAACTACCAACAAACTAAACTTCCAAGGAGAAAGGAATTCGATAGAAAACATTTCCTCAACAAAAATTAAATGAAACACTTTGTTCGCCTTTTGCCTGTACACATGTTGAAACTAAGCGCCTCCTTAACTAAGGCTGTAAGTAACTGAAAAAAAAAAAGCGGACTCCTGTGACAGCGATGGAGGTGTCTAGTTACAGGGATAGTTGAGTGTGTTATTAATTGGACGTGCCACCATTGAGAGTAGTAGAACCGGGACATAAACTGGACTCTAGGTGGCCTGGATTCTCCAGTCTGCGGAGAGCAATAGTAATATAACTGGGATCTCCTCGCCGTCAGTGGGGTCTCCTGCGTAATACCTGAATTATGTTGTTAGAATTTTGCCTTGACTATTTTCCAATAATATTTTTATATTCTATTACATTATG
>NW_027114389.1:146578-147192 GCF_000696795.3 Halyomorpha halys | reverse complement strand
TATATATAAGTTACAGTCATATCATATCAGCTGATCTGGTCAATGGTTCAGCTTGGCTGGAAATGGACTCAATTTAAGTCAGTCTTTGAGTAACAAGTACTGTAGTACTACCGAAGTACTGTTTCTTGACCAACAGTTGTGTGCAAGGTGATTTGGTCAGTGACACGCTGGACTGCCTGATTTATACCCAATTAAGGGCACCTACCTATATGAATGTATTCAGTTTTCACTCTTTGCAGCTTCACAACACGTCTCAGGATACATAATGATAAGCTTATAGTTGACATTAGATTTATATAATGAGGAGAAGATGGCCAATGAAGAATACAAATAAATAAAAAACTTATTTATTATTGCCAACGTTTCAGCCAACCTTCCAACCTTGGAAAAGATCTTATATCAAAGTTATTTAATCTCACTAGCTACAATTTTATCTATTTCTTCCCTGTGATTATTTCAACACTAAATTTATGAAAATATAGATCAATAAAAATCAAAATTATTTTAGTATTTGGGAACCACCCAAACCAACCCGTTTCTAACCTGTCTTCGCCTTCACTACCTAATAATCCTCCTAGGCGTCTGAAAAGAAGATGGCCTCGAGATCTTCTCCT
>NW_027114389.1:141927-145539 GCF_000696795.3 Halyomorpha halys | reverse complement strand
ACCCATTAATTCTTAATCTTTCATCCTTAACAATCCCTGATAATCCTCCGAGGCGTCTGAAAAGAAGATGGCCACGAGACCTTCTAGTTTAAATTAATGTTTGAAGTACCACCTATGGGTGGTTCCTTCCCAAGATTTTCAAATGTATATGAAACATACTACATATTTACTTATTGTATTATTTTGTACAGTTGTAAATTACAATAAATAAATAATTAAAAAAAAATAAATAAATTTCCTCCAATTGGTATTACTCATCAAATTTTAAAAAGAAAAATTAAGTTATCTACTTGAGATGATCCCACAACATAATTCAAAAACCAAAATGGATACTTATATTTTTGATAGGAAACTCCTTAGTTCATGAACTATCAATATATTTAATTTAATATTAATATATTATTAATTTCTCTAAATTATTGTTCATTTGTTTGAAATTTCAGGCTTAACACTGGGTAGGCTTGGCCGAATTTTGAGCAAAATATTTCTGAATTTTAAAACAAAAAATAAATTAAATGACCGTTTTGGTCATTTTTTCTTTCATTTTAGATTTTATCATAATTTGAAAAATTGTTGATACGTATTAAGTACATAAGAAAAATTAAATTGCATACTAGTGAATCCCTAAGCGCTAGGATCTTAATGTTAATAGGTCCCAACATTTCAAGGGCTACTTTTCATTTGAATCTATGCAGCACATATGAGATCCTCTTCTCTTAAGTCTGCAATAAGTCATTTTTAATATTTCGTATTTCCATGGGTGCAAAAACATAGTACAATTTTCAACTAAAATAATAAAGAAAAGTTTGTATTTAAGTAATCTTAAATTTTTTTTAAAACTGTTCAAATTATTCAATTCTGTTCAATTCATAGAAAGGCAAATAATAGCTCTCACACTGTACTCCTCCTCTCTTCTCAGCTTCTCTCCCCCCTACTGCTGCTGACACGTACAGGCATGTTAGATGATAAACACTAAGGTATCAGGATGTTCTAGGCCTATATTTTATTTATTTTTATTTTATACCAGATCGGACTGGTGAGTATTATGGTTGATATAACCATTATATTATATATATATTTTTTAACAGTTGATTATGGGGGGGGGAGGGGTATAGTCTCATACAAAAGAAACCCCTAACTATATACAATGGTCTTAAAAAAATAAAAAAAAATAAATAGATAAGAATAATGTTTCTTCATAAAAGAGGAAAGTAGAATTAATAACAAAAAATATTGATATTGGTACACTTAAATAAAACAAACAATTGCCCTCTAATAGTAAAATTCGATGCCTATGAAACCGATAATATATGCTCACTTATCTCCCTCCACCGACTCCCAACTAAACACAAATTATATGGTAATACCTCCATCGATGTTTTGGCTAATCCGTCAGTTGACCTCTGATTACACCTTAGTTGGCTCATTTTTCACCCAACCTGATATAACCTGCATTACCATTCCAGTTTCCTATGTGGCCTTATGAGTGTCATTTAATAGAAAAAAAATGTATAAATAAATCGTTAAATTTTCATCTCTCAAAGAGTAATAAAAAAATTTTAATTTATCTTTATGTTTAATTAATTATAATTTATGTTATCCTGACATTTATGGCTTTGATGGGACAAATTACTTCACCTTTCGTTACCAATATGTACACACTTACACCCAAATCATTTTTAGGGCTGCATAAGCTACTTTTTACTTTTATGGTTCCACATGTCAAGTGTATTAATTACATTTTAATAATTAATATAATTAGTACCTTAATTATTAATTAAGGTATTGATCTAGTAGGTTTCCCGACTCGTGCGAACGTACCCGCATCTTCCCCCTCTAGTCCTAACGTAGCTCCACTCCTTCCTCATTTCTGAATACGATAAGCATCAACTGTTGAGCTGGTTAAGATCTGTAGTCGAATACAGTTGTAATAGTACACTCTAGAGGACAAATTTTACATATTATGTCTTTTTAAAATTTTAAAATATTAAGTTGAGGAAAAAAAAAACTTTTTCTAACATGTTTGGGATTGTTCAATTTGAGTCAAATATGCACCGTTTTGTTCTATAATTTGTTGCTATTTTAAAGGTAGCTTCATAATGCCTCTCTCATAGAAGTCTTCGTTGCTATTGCCAAAAAACTTTAGTAATAGATTTTTACAGTCTTATCTTGATGCCAATTTCTTACCCCCAAGAAAATAATGTAATTCAAGAAAAAAATGATAATCACTTAGTGTCAGGTCCGAACTATATGGTAAATGCATCAAAATATCCCAACCAAGTTACCAAACTTATTTCTAAGTTTGTGATGAAAACTATGGTAGTAGATATATATTCTATAATATTAGGGATTAACTTATGTAATTAAGTTTATTATCATTAGACGCCTAAATACATAGATGGGCCTATTTCGTCACTTTTTATTTTCATTATATTATAAAAACATAAAAATGGACCTAATATAATAACATAGATTGAATGCAACTAATAACTAATAAAATGACATAAATAAACTGAAATTGAAACTAATAAAAACGTATAAAAAATAACTTAATGTTTTAGGTAAAAGCAATTGAAAACATCCCGGAAAGTAATTTTAAACAGACATAAAAACTCAATAAACATATATGAAATAAGTCTAAATGACAGTAAAACCAAAGGTGAACTTTCATATCACTCGTGTGAAGGTGACATTGGTGGTTTACCAAGATTTTTTTTTAATGGGAGCTAGTGCTTCATTCATCTCTTGCGTTTCACTTTTCTTTTTTTCATGAAATGCTAAATTAATGTTCGAACATGCTCTCTGTTTAATACGAATCAAAAGAGACGTTCGACAAGATCCTTACTGATCAATATATCATTTACAAGTAAGCGTAAGTATAGAGATAGTACAAGAGCCGGGAGAAAAAAAGGCAGTTATTCACCCCAATTTTTGATTGCTTTAATAAAAACTATGTATAATTACAAGTCAAAACTGATGAGTCTGCCAAGTATAGGTTGGGGGAATAAAATATCGCGGCTGTTTCAAAACGATAAAAAATATTTTTTCATTCCGAGCTCTATATCTTAAAAAGTAGGAACAACACTAGAAAACCTAAGAGAACGTCATTTAAAGAAGAGCAAATTTTCTGAAATATTAGCTCCAATAGTTTTCGAGATATATCTTTTTAAAAAGCAAAATTTCTTTAAAATCTACTGAAAGATTAGTAGTTAGTTAATTTATTTTGATAAATCTATATCTCAGGAACTATGCGACGTACAGATGTCTATTAGCACTCAAATTAAAGCTAGTTTAAAGGACTATAAATAAGTTTATAATCTTTACTTTTGTAGAAATAGTAGTTTTCATGATATTTGCTAAAATAAATTGATTTATAGTTGTTCGGACAATAAGTTTGTTTTCTTAAAAACATCATTTCAGAAACCAGTGGATGTACAGACATCTGCCAGCGCTCAAATTAAAGCTAGCTAAATTTACTACAGAAAAATCTTTTATGTTTTTCTTTGTAGGAGTAGTAGTTTTTATGATATTTGACAAAATAAACTCACAAAATGTTAATTTCTAGTTGTTCCTATAAAATTTTTGAAAAAATATATCTCTAGATCCATAAGA
>NW_027114389.1:136198-141844 GCF_000696795.3 Halyomorpha halys | reverse complement strand
AACTGAAGTTTTTTTTTTATCTAAAGGAAGTAAGAAAAATAAATTGTTCCATCTCGTTTAAATAAAAAAAAAATTGAAACAGATTGTAAATATCTGCAATAATACAATGAGAATATAGATGAAGTAGCTAATAATACAACCTGTTATCTATGTAAAAAAAAATCATTAATATAACAACCTTCGATCAATATGGAATAAATAAGTTAAAATAAATAAGATGGAATAAATAAATTACAATTTCTTTCTTTTTTATTCAAACGAGATGGAATAAATAAATAAATAGATTTTGTCTTTTTTTCTCTCCATACGAATACCATTGAAAGTTAGAACCTTCTCTACCAAGTCAGTTTTTTTAGTGTTTTATTATTTTTCTGCATAAATTTCGAATGTCAATCAGATGCACTGAGACATATACACATCATGTTTAGGAAACTGGTATGTCTGATGCAAATTGTAATTCCAAGGCACAGCGATTGTTAATTATATTGTTAATTAAGTTGTTCTCCCACGGTATAAAGCTGAATATTTCCCTTGTCCTATTAAATTAATTACAAATCGAATATTAAATTTCAACCTGTAGGATGCAATTTCCTATCTACATTAATTAATATTATTGAATTAGGAAAAACAGATAAGATTTTATTTTTTATTTTTGGATGGTGGACGTGATGGTCAAAATAGTTTGTAAAATTCTCTATTCCAAAATGAACCATTATTCTCTTGTACAAAGGGAATGTGACATACCCCCTCTTTCTTCGGTAAACTTCAATTAATTTACTGAAATTAATTTAAGTAACAATAATTAAATAATATGAAGTGAAGGTGGTCTTAGGGGATAGGGACTGACTCTCCAGTTGTAATAAACAAATAAGTAAAACTTATCTTTGTTTAAAAAAAAAAATGATATCTTAATAAATATAGGAAAAAAACTAATTTAATTGAATATTATCTAGTTTTAATTATAACTACACATCATAAATAAATATCCTTCTCTATTGAATACCGAATCAACATAATTATTTTGATTTCGATATCACAGGTCTAGCTAGGTCTACCTTTTGATAAAATTAATTTTTGGATTTCATGAATTCTGATATTGTTAGAACCTTATTAATTAAGAACTTCATTCGATTTATAAAACCCTTCAGACTAAATGCAATACCTCAGACATTACATACCTATGTTATTTAATAATAGAATTTCCTATGGTGAGTTTATACGATTATTAATTTTCACTCATCAATTTTCACTCATATTAACGTTAATCCTCAAACACGCCCATTAATTTCCTATAATCAAGTTTATGTAACTAATTAAGCTATTATTTAGTGTAATAGCAATGCAATAATTCAAGATAATTGCTATGCCAATAATTAGTTTCTGAGAGATTGTAATTAGAACACTAGCAACAAGGCGCGATCTCACGAATTGATTGATATGAATTTCCTTATTCACTTTTCAGTTTTATTCACGTGCACCCATCTCACAGTTTTCACTTACCAGTCTACATTGAGTTGGAAAAACTCCTCTGTTGTTTTATAACAGCAATTACTTTATTAGTTAAAATGGAAATATTTTCCTTTATATATTTCCTTTTGTAGGTTAAGAGTAAAAAAAAAACCAGCTATTGTCATAACCATGAAAACACGAAAACACATACCAGACTAGTGGAACGATAAAGCCGTTTTGCGCATGCTTTCACCTTTTATTGATAGTAAAATTCATCTTAGACCAAAGATTTTATCATTTTGTTACACTCAGTTACGTTCTATGTATAAATTCGTTATTTTTATTAATTTATTTTTTTAAATTTAATTATACAATAAATAGTTAATTAAAATGTTAATTTATATACAATCTTTTCAACTTCCTGAGACTGTTATTTATTGTTTAAATAAATTAATCAGTATCCAGGTTATGACTCTACACTTAAGTCCAACGTTTCGGAAATTCGTTGTAAATTTATATTTAAGATTGTATTTGAGGAAGGCCGAAACGTTGGACTATTAATGAAGAGTGTTGAGACTTCCTCTAGGTACTAATTAATTTATTTAATTTTTTTAAATTGATTTATTGACATTTACAACTGTACATGAAATTCATGTGATATAATGACATGGTACAAACATGTCGAGAATCTACCCATTGAAAGAACTCCAATAACATTTATAGTGGAGAAAATTTCGAAACTTCTTTTCAGACGCCTAGGATGATTATTAGGTGATGAAGAAAAAACCAGGTTTGAAACAAGTGGCTTTGGGTGGTTGGGAAGTATATCATGGAAGGATTGGAAAGTGGTTCTGGCCAAATCGGCAACATATGGAACATTGGTTTCCTGATAGATGACTTGATTTGTGATAAAGTAAGGAGCACTAATGATTTTACGAAGTATTTTGGACTGTAAGGATTGGATTCGAGAGAAATTCGATGGTTTAGTGGAGACCCAAAGCTCAACTCCGTATGTTCAGTCAGGCCTTTTAATAGCCATATAAATCAGTCTTTTGTAATGAATGGGAAGTGTAGACCGTTTGTCTTGTAAGTACTGTAATAGTCGGAATCTAAGTGCAGTTTTCTGTCTTTTCAGTCTGGTGTGAGGATTCCAAGTTAGTCCTTTGTCCAGAGGTAGCCCAAGGTAGCGGATCTGTTCTACAGGGGCAAGAGCAACATTATTAAAGTATACTGAAGGACAGTTATTTAATTATTAAATGTTAGTAATAATAATAGTGATAATTAAGACTTTGTGAACCCAACGATTCGATGCTGATACAACCCCAATCCTTTTCTACATACATCTATTCAGTGTCGCTCTCTAAACCCAAATCTACTAAATCAGTCTTAACGCAATCAACCCATCGATGTTTCGGTATACCCTTCGGTAGTTTAATTTTCGGTTCTGTATTTATTACCATTTTCTTCTCATGTAATTTACATCTGTACATAATAATAAATACAATAAGTAAATACATGGAATGTTTCATTTACACTTGAAAATCTTGGGAAGGAACCACCCGTTGGTGGTACTTCAAGCATTAATTTAAATTAGAAGGTCCAGTGGCCATCATTTTTTCAGATGCCTCTGAGGATCATCAGGGATTGTTAAGGATGAGAGATCAAGATTAAGATTAAGTCTGGAATGAAAAAACGGATATCTCTTTTGGGCAAAATATGCAACAAATGGGATGTTAAGGTCTTTGTAACGTAATAAGGAGCATCAAGGATTTTACGTAGGAGTTTATATTGGATGCGGGAGGAATTTGATGGTTTGGTAGAGCCCCAGAGCTCAATTTCATATATCCAAATTGGTCTGATTATCATAGTGTATAATAATTTTTTGTGGTGAATGGAAAGTTTAGAGCGTTTGTCAAGTAGGTGTTGTAGCAATCGAAATTTACAAGCAGTTTCTTGTCGTTTTAGTCTTGTATGTGGATTCCAAGTAAGTCTCTTGTCATGATGGAGTCCTAAGTATCGAATCTGTTCAACAGGCGTTCAGGCGTTAGTGGAGTGTTTAGAAAGGATACTGTAGGACAGGAGGGTAGAGGTTTTCGACGAAGAATAAAGGTGATCTGGTGGGATTTGTCACTACCATTTAAGAATTTTTTCGTTACTAATTCCCCATACCCTTACACGCTCATCTTATTAGTTGGTTTGAAAAGTTAACAAGTAAAATATCATTATCTAATTAACAAAATTATTACTATTATTAATTATTCTGTTTAAAAAAAAATTATCACTAGTTTAATAATTAACCAAATATTTTGTTTAGTTACTGAACCAATGATAAGCATATCTAGTTTTGCTCTCAAATTCAAACAACGTGTGTAATTTCACTTTCGCTTGGTTTTTCATTTTTTAGGATTGGTCAGATATACAGACTATTTTGTGAATTTAGTTATTTTCAATCACGTGACCTCAAAATTTTTACGATCGCCATAGCTCTGCATTATATATATTCCTATAAGTGGAAGTAAAATTATTCAGTTGAAAACGGAACCTATTTTTAAGGATCCTTATCATTCGTTTTTATGAAAGGGACTTATTGTGATTTTTGTAAGTTCAGAGCATTACAATTCAAATTATTTATTTTCGAAAACATTATGTTCATTGCTACATTATGCAGCCAATCATTGCTGTTTCACAAAACTACTAAACTGAATTAATGTTTAAAGCTTAAATGGTAATTATAAAATTCCAACTCAATTACCAGGTTTTCTAAGATTACATATTAAATTTGATATAAATACAAGTTAATTTATCAATAAATATAAATAAGATTCTAATTGCATACAGTAAATTGCGATTTGTGTGTAAAAACAAACCGGAATTCAGTAAAGTCCTAATACTATAAAAATATAATTGGCTGATCAGGAATCAAAACAACGTATAAAAAAGGGAAAAACTCGAAACCTTCACTTTTTTCGATCACTAAGGAAAGTCAACTTGATTTTATACCAGTTCTTTTACGTAGTGGTATTAATTAAACTCAGCTTAAAATAAAAAAATGAACAGGATTAGATACAGGAAATTTTAAGCAAGTTAAGAAAATAATTCGATTTAATTTGAGTTGAAAGACAAAAAGTTAACTGACAATATGGGTATTTATAACGTTCTGTTAATTTTTAAAGGTTTAAACATGATAAATGTTGTAAGTATAGGATTTTAAGCAGCTTAATTTCAAGTCCATGTTACATGATAAATGTGGAGGAACTCCTAGCGGATTTTAGCGGATTCGGATCGAGTGATGAAAATTGCAAGACTGAGATGGGCAGGACACGTCGTTAGGATGGGCAGTGAGGATCCACCAAGACAAATACTGATGGAGCCACTCCATTGTACCTGGAGAAGAGGAAGAACAAGCCTGCGATGGGTTGATGGTGTTGCTGCTGATGGAACAAATATGCTGGGGCTACGGAATTGGATGGCGGGTGTAAGGGGCCAAGACGATTGGCGGAAGCTGCTGGAGGAGGCCAGGATTCGACATATGATTGTAGGGCCACAGTAGTAGTAGTAACATGATCCCTTACGTAGTCGTTAAATTAAATATTAAATCTTATTAAACCTGGTAATTGAGTTTGAATTTTATAATTATCATTAACACTTGATAATTATCCGTAAAATCCATGATGGTCCTTATTACGTTACAAAAAACTCATCCATGAAGACCTCAATATTCCGTTAGTTACTGATTAGGCCCGAAATAGTGATACCTCCTTTCATCCCAAAATCCTTACCCACCCAAACCCATTAGTTCGTAATCTCTTATACATAACAAAACCGTAATAATCCTCTAAGACGTCTGAAAATAAGATGGTACTTCAATCGTTGCTATAAATTAGAAGATCCCGTTCTAATTTATAGCAACGATTGAAGTACTACCATTGGGTGGTTCCTTCCCAGTATTATCAAGTGTTCAGAAACATTTATCACCTTTACTTATATTCGGTTTTAAATTTCAATAACCTTCGTCTTGCCCTACTGTATCTTTTAATAATACCCCACTTATTCCTCTTGAAAAGATCCGTTACTTAGTACTAAATCTGGACAAACGACTGACATGGAATCCTTATACAAGACTGAAAAGACAGGAAACTGGTCGTCGATTCCGACTATTACAACATTTACTAGACAAACGGTCCAAACTTCCAATCC
>NW_027114389.1:123891-131680 GCF_000696795.3 Halyomorpha halys | reverse complement strand
TTTTTTTTTTTTTACTTTTATCATCCCATAGGCGTTGATGACCAGAGGGTTTTACGCCTTTAAGCAAAAATCAACAATCAACAACAACAACAACATTAATGATTGACTACATGGCAGAGCGTAATGCATGACGTAATGTTTTGGAAAATACATGATTTGAATTACGTAAAACTCTGTACTGACTTATCATAGTAACATTTCAAATATTTACAAAACTAATGTACATCGAACTTACAATGTTAAAAAATATCATTTCGATTAACAAGCTACTCTCAGATAAAAAACTTGAACTATCTTTTGATTCCTAAGTGCTTATAATGAATTTTAAAAATTGACGCAAAATTTCCTTATGTACCTTACATTAGGTTACATAAACTTTGCTCTTATTTTTTATTGCCTAAATATATAATGTTCAATATTTACTATATTATTTTGAGATACCCCCTTATATAATACAATTTTCTTATATTAATTACATTTTAAATAAGTACTATATTGTACATTTTGGTAAAACAAACTGAAGGGAAAACAATTATTGAATTGCTATAATATGCCTAATATTGAATAGAATAAAATACATGTCATTGCGTAACATGGAATACATTGATTTATATTTACATTAATAAATGTTAGTCCTTTTATTTTTACATGTACGGGTTGTAGTTTTAGGGAAATTTCCTATAGGTTTAATGGGGCAAGACTGGAAGAGATTATGTGTCAGAATTAATGTGTCCCCTATTAATCCTTTACAGTGTCTATATTTAATTAAGAGTGCATTTCAGATATTCTAGTGTAATAAAGATAGTTATTAATAATTCTGAGGCATTTTTTGGATATACTTTTATTTATTTTGATTAACTAGTAAAGCTCCATATGGCACAAGCGTGAGTTAAGATGGGTTTTAACTGCTTTATATAGGATCAATTCTACTGGATAATTTCGATATTTTTTTTATGGATACATTTTGTATAAAAATTTTCTTGCGTTTTCCAGTTTCGAATTGATATGATGATTAAATAATAGTTTGCTGTCTAAAGTGACTCCTAAGTATTTACATGTTTCGGCAAAAGGGGCAGAGGTATTTGAATCTTTGGTCCATGGAAGTACAGGCTGTGTTTTCGCGAAAATGACGGCTTCTGATTTATCGATATTTAAAACTAATCCCCATTTTTTAATGCATTTAGATGTTTTTGTTACAGCATCTTTCAGCCTACTAAACATTTAAATACCTTACTATCAAAACAGCATAAGCTAGCGTCTGATAAATCATGAAATTAGAGTGTCGATGTAAATATTGAATATATTGTATTGTATTTATTTATTTTTCTATTTATAGGCATATAGAGATTTTATTTATTTAATTTATTTTTTTATTTACTTATTATTATTCTCTATTTTCATTTTTGATACGAATGTGTTCAATTATCACAATTACTTCAAGTACTTAACCAAAGTTTGTGGCAAATTGTAATAATACTTATCAATAAGGAAAGTTATTAACTATTTAGCGTCTTGAAATACACTTCAACTCTATATATGCATTATTATTAGTTTCACAGTTTAAATTGGTGGAATGCATTTAATTATTCAGGGGACGCATGATCCAGTTTCAATTTTTCTAACTAGAAATTAAATGTATTTTCAAACTCTAATTGGGTGGACCAACACGCAATATCAACCTTGCTTAACTGATTATAGTCATTTGAAGTAGATTGATATCGCGTTATAATTACTATGACATGAACCACTATGCAGGCAGATATTAGGAATAAATTAAACGTAAAATGAAATGAAAAACTGAAAAAATATTTGCGAATAATTAAAATTTTACTTAGATATAAATTTTGATGATTATTAAGTCAGATAAAAATAGTAAAATATAGCGATGGATAATAAATATAATTGAAAATATTTAGAATAAGGATTAGGATAAAATTAAATTCCTTTAAGGCAAGCTGCGCACTGGCAATGTATTAATCTTGGTGATTAAAAAATTAATTCGGTTGAAAGTTGCCCTCTATTGCAAGTGCTAACTGACAACTCAATAGTTGTTTAACCTTTGGCTACATGTGACGTATCAGCACGTCATACATTCGTTTCAGTACGTCATGCATCGTTTGGGCAAAGTGCCTATGACGTTCTGATACGTCCTTGGAACTGAGACTAGATTTGACTAGTTCATTTCAAAGTAATGTGTTTCTGTTTCAACAGAAGAAATAATTTCAGAAGTTTGGTGAACCTTGTTTGGGACACACAGCCCCATAATGACAGATATATATATATTATAGGGGCGGTTTTAATGAAAGTAGTGATTTGGAATCTCATGAAGAATTTTATGGTCCTTAAAGCGGTGCTGTGTACTCAGAGGCTTACGACAATTTCAAAATGGATTTCATTGAGACTTCATGCCTTTGTACTCTTTTTTTATCAATGAGAAACAATTACAATTTTGGGTCCATTGATTAGCACACAGCTTATAGATAAACATAATCCCGATACTATTCACCACTTTTTTTTACTTTCAATTAACTATATATGGAATATATAGTAAGGGAAAGTATTCCGATCGTGGATTATTCGAATTCCAGTTTTCCAATGAAATACATATTGAGGTTCCCTAAGCAAAAAAATAAAGAAAAAATAGTCTCGCAAAATTGTCTGTTTGTGAACAGCCCATCTCAAAAATGATATGTCGTACGAAACTGAAATTTCCAATTTAAGGTGTTTGCATACCTGGCACGTGACACCAAAGTTTCCCCTAAAATCGATCTACCATGCCACTTTATAGAATGAATATTTCATATTTGTTACATAACAGCTTTAATGAATATTATTAAATTCGATGAATCAATGAGCAACTAAGTGGTATTTAATATTAGATGTTCCTCAAGGTAGTATCCTTGGTCCCATCCTCTACACCGTCTATACAGCTGACATTCCAACCAATCCTAACACTATCCTCCTATACGACAGGAATTCGAAGGTTTAGTGGAGCCCCAAAGCTCAACTCAATCCCTTTTTTTAAGGAATAGTCTTAAAAATGTTACAAAATATGCGTATAGACACTCGGAACAAACTTTAATTTGTGATACAGTAGAATATGTGCAATTATACTTCGTATTTATTTTTGCATTATTAAAATTTAGGAGGACTCCGAAACGTCGGTGCTTTGTATAATACTGGAAATATTCGAGTTCATATTATATAACTTATATAAATATATGTTTATAACACAATATTTAGCTGTTCAATAGATGCATAGTTAAGATGAAATTACTTCAAGATTTATGAGAAAGCATAAGCTCATCTACATGTATAATTTGAAGCTTATCAAGTTTTCAATTAAGAATGTAAGCAGGGATCTACATACTTTACTGGTATCGACATCCATCCCCAGGTTATTTATTTACGCCTTAGAATATTTTTTTCATAAATAAATCAATTTTGCGGTTGAAAATGCGTAAACAGTTTCGTAATAAACCGACTGACCTTTCTTAATTACACTGAATTGGCAAAGCATTTTTCGAAGTATTAATCTGTTTCGTCGAAAATAAATATGCCGAGCCTACATTGAATAAATTAAAATTCCATTTATAATTGTGCCGGGATAAAAGACCAAGGTCACTCCTGATCTTAATTGATTACAACCTTTATTGAATGACATTTCCATTAAATTGTATATTGTATAAACATATTTTAGAATTTTGTTGTTTACTGTTGTATGTTTTTGTTTGTAGTATAAAGTAGGTAACCCAAATATGGCCTTTCCAAGGTTTGAACAGTTGTAGCCCACTCAATATCCAATCAATTGGCATGGAATTTTGCCTATATCTGGGCCCTATTTCATAATGAAAGCTAATATTATTAGTTCATAGTACAAGTGTAGAAACTAGTATGGTAATAAAACTAATATTATTTTTTTCATGATAGCGATGGCTACTAGTGATATTATAGGAATTAAAAAAATAGTATTTTTTAATTACGATTATTTTTTAAGTACGAGTTACTATTGTACAAGTCAGTGTAATTGAATTAGGATAAATCTACAAGACTAATAGTATTAGTTTGTAATTTATTATGAAACAGGACCCTGGAGTTATTTATATACTTTCTGAATAAAATAAGGAAATCACATAGTGTCAGAGATATAGATTTCTCAAAATAAATTAACTAACTAATAATTTTTCAGTAGATTTTTAAGAAATGTTGCTTTTTAAAAAGCTATATCTCGAGAACTCTTGCACGTAAATAGCTCTTTTAGGGCTAATATTTCAGCAAATTTACTCTTCTTTAAATAATGCCCTCTTAGTTTTACTTGTGTTGTTGGTAGTTTTTAAGATATAGAGCTCCGAATGAAAAATTAATGTTTTTTTAAGGTTTTGAAACAGCCGCCATTTTTTATTCCCCCTACCTATACTTGGCAGACTCATGAATTTTGACTAGTAATTATACATAGTTTTCATTAAAGTAATCAAAAATTGGGGTGAGATAACTGCCTTTTTTCTCCTCTTGGACTCTTGTACTATCCGTTCCAGTGTTGAAATACATCGTTAGTGTGAGACAGTTCTTAGAACCAGTCACTGCACGGAAGCAAAGACGATTGGTTCTCGTCCGAACATCATCTGAAAGGCTGATGAACTGCGAGGGACAGTTAGACAGTTAAGGACCTGTTGTCCCTGAGATTGGGGTCTCTACCGTTGGACCAATCGATCGTACAATCGATTCTTTTACTCGAAACAGTAAAGGGGGCTCTACATGTTGGCCGAGCCATGGTGAACTCAGACATACGCGAGCATGTGGATGGGTGGCTTGGCTTGGTTGGCCTAGGCTCGTTGCCGAGCCGTCGAGAGTCGTTTTTTTGGCCACAGATCAAAGGCGTTCGTGAGAGCGCTCGTGTAGCATCTCCACCATTGTTCTTTGTCTTGTTGCAACTGAGAGCTGTTAGGAGGTTAAAGGTGTTTGTTGGTACTTTTTATAATAAGTTTTATATTTAATCTTATTTATTTATATTTAATTTCCTTTCATTTTCTTTTTTTGTAATAAAAATAATACAATCCAAGTGCAATGGCTGAAACCACTAGTACGTCCGTCATACTTGCCTCTCTGAATAACACTGACATGTGGATAGTCCGCTCTTTGTTTGCCGAGCATTTGTACGAGGATCCGATCCGTGGCGAGCGGCCAACATGTGGATCCACCTTTAAGTTTACACTGCTTGAGCTTGACCGCTGATATAAAGTGATATACTCAAAAACACTAAATTTTACTGGAGAAACTAATGTGTGAATTACAATCACTTATTATTATGATGTTCAGGTTGCGGTTAGAAGAAGTTTTTTCATAATTTGAAATATGATCAATCATTTATATATTAAATATAATCACTAATTTCTTTATTTTGTTTAATATCGCAAAATTTATATTTATATATTTTAGTTTTGTTTATTCGTCATATTTTATGATGATAATTTTTTTTACTTTAAAAATTGGAATACTACTTAGTTTTACTATTATATAATTTAAAACTATTAAGATAATATGTGAAATATAGGCATTCCTGAAAGACGTGGCTGATTTTCTTATTGTTGTTACAAGGATATAAGGATTTTGTTTTGTGGTGCGTAGTAATGAGTGAGCCTCCTGTGACCTATTCTCTGCCAAGTCAGTACGAGTTCCTCTCTACGTTTACGACCGGGGATGCATAATCACTGTCCAAAAAACAAACAGGAAAACTTCCCTATTTTAAAATGTCAACTTCCTTGTTTCCCACACAACACTATCTTCACGCCTCTGAAATGTGCTTCTTTTTTTTGTTGCATCAATTAAAATTATTTGATAAAGTTTAATATTATATTTATTGTATATATAACTGTACCGGTACAACCCATAAAGGGCCAGGGGTTCAATGCTTTGTAAGATACAGAAAACGGTTGCGCAAGGAGATGATTAGTTCATTATCACTAGGGATAGGATTTTCATGTGCTAAAAAATCCCAAATATGTACATAAATATGTGCTAATAAATTGTCAAATATTTAAAAAAATATGTAAATAATATGTGTTTATAAATTTTGTATTATTCAAAAATATAAATTACTAAATAATTAGTGATTTATATTATTACTAATTAATTAGTAATTTTATAATTTAACTGAATAACCGAACTCAACTTAAACCGAAACTCAACTTGGAAGCCCAATCCTTTGAATTTGGCTTAATTTTAGGCATGCTAATATAATGTTAAAACCCAATTAAAAACAATTTAACTCGAAAAGGTCTAAATGCTGACTGGGGAGTGCAACAAGACTAAGATGAGAAGGGACCGTAGGAAGGGGAGAAACAGAGAAATGGATTGAGGAGTAAACAAACAAATTCTAGGGAAATGCCGCAGGAATAACTCTTGCTCTTTTTAATTGATTATGAGAAATTCTCGATGCAATTCTGTGTGAAAATTTATTATTGGCACTGCATTAATTTGTGTTCAAAGATGAAGATATAGAATTTGTACGCACTATTTATGATAGATGATAAATTTCACCTTTAAGTTTCTTGCGTTCTTTTGAATTTTACGTAGTTGCTGCGAAAAATGTATTTACAATTGAACAAATAATTTAAGGAATCAAGTGATTCAGGACATAATACCTAAAAATATTTTAGAAATAACAAATATTTCAGAAAATATGTGATTTACAACAAAATATGTAAAAAAGGCCCAATATTTAAAAATATGTGAAATAAAAATGGCTTCTTTTGACCAGTAATGCCTTGTAACATCTGTAGTTAGTAAGGAATCGCAGATATCATGGTCAGGTAAAAATATGCGAAAACATAAAAATCCTATACCTAATTATCACGCTCAATCGCCAGGTGTTTCCCTGGTAAAGCGTTCCTACTTTGTAGAAGCGGGATGTGTCACGAACCCACAGGGTTGATTCATGGCTGAAGTAACTGACTAAATAATTGTCTGCCACAGGCATGAATAATAGTAAAACTATGCCTTACTGACTGAGCTACACCATTTTCTAATAACTACACTTACTTATTTAGGAAGCAAAATTCAGATAAGACCTAGTTAGATAAATGCTTTATTCGGCATTTCTGCCCAAGTACATATAGTCGCTAAAACACAAAGTATACTTATCAATGAATCGATTGGATATATAAACACTACCATAATTAACAAAGAAACAAAAAAAATTCTACTTTTCAGATTTATTTTTTATTAATATACTTGTTTGAGAGTGGTTTAGTTTCTTTAAAACAATTTTGATCCTTTTTCTCTCAACTTTATTCTTTTTTAAACATCCGACGTTTCGACCACTTAGGTCATTTTCAAGGATTCCTACAAACAGCTCTTTTTAATTACTTTTATAACAATTTCCTTCACTTACATACTGATTTCTTTGGTCTTACCTTATTTTGTTTTCATTTTTTCCTTTAAAATTCTTAAATGCCGGCTAATTGCCTTTGTCCCATAAATTCTTCTATAAAATTCTTTCCCAAATTTAAAACTTTTATTAACCACTTTTCTTACTATGTTCATTTTCAAACTAAAAAAGAATTTATGGGACAAAGGCAATTAGCCGGCATTTAAGAATTTTAAAGGAAAAAATGAAAACAAAATAAGGTAAGACCAAAGAAATCAGTATGTAAGTGAAGGAAATTGTTATAAAAGTAATTAAAAAGAGCTGTTTGTAGGAATCCTTGAAAATGACCTAAGTGGTCGAAACGTCGGATGTTTAAAAAAGAATAAAGTTGAGAGAAAAAGGATCAAAATTGTTTTAAAGAAA
>NW_027114389.1:121531-123841 GCF_000696795.3 Halyomorpha halys | reverse complement strand
TAGGAATCCTTGAAAATGACCTAAGTGGTCGAAACGTCGGATGTTTAAAAAAGAATAAAGTTGAGAGAAAAAGGATCAAAATTGTTTTAAAGAAATTCTACTTTTCTTTTTTAAAACAATAATTAACTACTAAACCTTAATACAATATATTCAAATATTATTTTTTTAAACAATTTTATTTTTTTTATGAAGTAGAAAATTTGTTTTAAAAAATCGATTTGAGCAAGTGATATTTTAAAATCATTAACATTTACTGAAATATAACAAAAATTTTAAATTATGTATTTGAAATAAATTGAGCATGGCAGAGGCCTAAGTTTATTTGATTTGACTTAAATTGTGAATGACAGCTATAATTAGTTCATGAATCTACAATTCATTGGTCTTTGAATCGTCTAGATTTATTAAAAAATTAAATCTGTACCGCTACAACCCATGAAGGGTCAAAGGTTCAGTACTTTCTAAGGGGTTACTGTTACTAGACCAAAGGTTGTGCAAGGAGGTGATTTGGTCAGAATCACGCTCAACCACCAGATTTTAACCTAATCTCGCGGCTAATAAAACCTTACCTCGCGGCTACCCGCACTATTCCTCTAGAGATAAAGGAATATACTCTCCAAACATAGAAGGGTGCGATGGGATGCGCGCTGGTTTATGTATTTTATATATTACTAACAGACCCGGAAATGCTTCACTATTGCTATATTTTAGGGTGTGAATACATTAATTGAACACTATTGCAGCTCTGATATCAATTGATATATAGAAGAAGTGATAAGATGGTAATTATAGTAACATAAGGCTAACTTCGCTGCATTATCGTTAATAATTAGGTGATTTTTTTATCTTTTAAACAATTTGATTATGAAATATGAATATTTTTTATATAATAACCATTATTGTGCTTCAATATTAGTAATGGGATAAAGGACTATAATCTCCCCTAGACTTAAACAATATCCTTAGTTCCTCTTAGCTAAACATGATAGGAATATCTCCCCCCCCCCCCCCCTGGTCCTTCGCTGTACTATTGTTAGAATAAGAAATTAGTCTTTGTCCGACCCTTAGTCAGTGAGGATGTACTCTCATTTGTAATTTCATTCAATAAAGTTTTTTTTAAGTTCTATATCACAGCCGCGCCTTGTGTTAAAACAATTCAAAATGACTGACCTCTCAGTCTAATAAAAGATTTTTCAGGAGTGAAATAAAATTCATATTCGTTTTTTGTATCTGGGGAAACCCTTAGATACGAATTTCAGAAAAAATCGTAAAATAATTTTTTTGGGCCAAAATCTTCGCCTAAATGGATTTCTTTTGAGAAAAAAAAATAGAATTAACTTCAACACGACCCAACCAATCTACACGAAACCTAGCAGTGGTTTTGGGTTCAAAGTAGAGTAAATTTTCTAAAATTTAAGCCATAATAGAGCTATTTACGTTAAATAGTTCTCGAGATACTGTTTTTATAATGCAAAATTTCATAAAAATGTTGTATGGAGTGTACTGAAAGATCAGTAGTTAGTTAATTTATTTTGAGAAATCTAAATCTCAGGAACTATGTGACGTACAGATGTCTATCAGCACTCAAATTAAAGCTAATTTAATGAGCTATAAAGTAGTTTATGTCGTTTATTTTCGTAGGAGTAGTAGTTTTCATGAAATTTGCTAAAATAAATTGATTTATAGTTGTTTGGACAAATGTTGGTGGTTTTTATGATGTAGAGCTCCAAATGAAAAATCAATGTTTTTTTCTGGTGTGATTTTTTGGTTCTGAAACACCCGCCATTTTTTATTCCTCCTACCTATACTTGGCAGACTCATCAGTCCTGACTAGTAATTAAACATAGTTTTTATTAAAGTAATAAAAACTTGTGGAGAGATAACTGCCTTTTTTTCTTCCCCGCTCTTGTTCTATAACTATCTAAGCTACGGACGGCCCAATTTTTTTTTCTTTTATGTTTAATTAGAAACTAACATTTCTATCTTAAACACATAAATACCGAATTAAAAAATAAAATCCTATAAATAAATCAGTGTGAAAAATTTATAACTTTTAATGTAATTGAATAATGGTATTTGAGGGTTTCAGACGAAGTTAAAAATGTGCTACGCATCCAAAATTCTTAATTTTGTTTTTCTCAAAAAAATCGTAACAGGCTAGAACCTTCCATTAGCATTAATTAGCAAAACATTAGCAAAAAACCCCTTCACAATCGGATGAACGGTTTGGTAGTGCATAAAGTGCATACAAATGAATATTGATTTTTATATATTAGTTGTTATGAAATAATTATTATTATATTTTATTAT
>NW_027114389.1:119034-121456 GCF_000696795.3 Halyomorpha halys | reverse complement strand
TGTTTTAAAACGTTAGAACAAATTTTTTAAAAATTATAGTTATTTAATTATTTTATTTAATTATAGTTATAAAAAAAATTTCACTTTGTATTTATATATCTACAACGGTCTTAATAACGGGCTTATGAATACAAATTGCGGATACCGATAGGGCAATTTCACGGCTGTCGTTGCTCTGGCCTAAGTCACTGAACGGTTCGACAGCCCTAAGGGATAGCCTTTCCAGGAACAGGATAAATCAAAGGATATAACCCTTCCCTCAGGAGTGGGCCGCCAGGAATACGAATCACCTGGGACACTGCAGGCTGCTAGTTCCCACGTCGATTTGTCATCTTACAGCTCCCGTCGACGGAGTCGATAATATTCCAGAGCAGTTTCTTTGAAGGACATCAAGGATTCAATATGAGAAGTTAGTCGGGAGTGCGGTCAGCAAAGATACACAAATAAACAAAACTTATTTATTTGTGCCGACGTTTCGAACTAAATTTTCAGGCCTTCATTAGGGCTGAAAAATAAAACGAGGTAACAACTTTAATTCAGAGAAGAATAACAAAAAATCTTGGAAATATACATAACAATAATTAAGTAGATACTAGTTTACACTAATAGAAGATAAAATATAATATTGTAGAGGTAAGAATTATACAAAATAAATCATAAAAAAAAGACAGTTTTCAAATAAAAAAATAAATAGACATAATGAAAGGTGCAGAAGTAAATGTAAATAATGTGTAATTGAAATTAACATAATAAAATATATAAGTAATGAAATGTTATAAAGAAAATTATAAATTGGGCAAGAAAGAAAACAATATATGTTATATAATATATGTCAATGCATAAAAGATACATAATAATATGAAATTAAATGAAGTAGCCTTTTATTTATGCAATAAATTAAAATCATTACAAAATCCAATATTAACATTTAAAGATAGAGAAAAAAAAATTAAATTAATTTTTACATATATGAAAATTGACAAAACATTAACTTCAATAAATTTTCTTTCCATCTTTCTGTATCCATTCCTGCATAGGCCTTCCCTTTGGGGAGTAATAGTCAGCACATCCCGGGGTGACCAGTTCTATTGGGAGGCGAGTTCTACATAATAATATAGATCAGTAAAAATAATAATAAGATAAAATAAATATACAATATCCTTCTTCAATCGGCGCGACAACCCATTATTGGATTCTGGCCTCCTCAAGCAGCTTCCACCAGTTTAATCGGTTATGTGTAGCTGCTATCCAATTCCTCACTCCGAGTAGGGTCCTCGAATTCTCTTCAACATCATCCAACCATCGAATCTTGGCCGGCCTCTCGGGCGTGTTCCATGTAGGCGCTCATTGAGAAGTTTATTTGGGATCTCATCTGTCCCCATTCTTGCTACATGGCCTGCCCAGTGCAGCCTACCAATTGTCACAATTTTTCTAACTTAGGCTCACCAATTAACAAGTAGATTTCCCTTTTCATGCGTTTTCTCAAAGCTGATGGTTCATTTACTGGACCGTATATGCGTCTGAGTATCTTTCTCTTAAATGTTTGAAGTACCCAAGTTTCCTTGGAGACGAAGATCAGCACTGGTCGAATTAACGTTTTATACAATCTAGTTTTCGTGGATCTTGATAGGGGTGAGCTACTACTAAAGTGCCGACGCAGTAAAAAAAAACACCTATTGGCCGATGCTAGAATATCCAAAAAAATCAATAAGGAAGGAAGAAAAGATAAGAGATGTGTTGGAGGGGGGAAGAAATATTTAAAAAAGATAGACTAAATAGTTCTTACATACTTATTATTTAGTTATACCTCTACAATATTATATTAGTATTTACTTAATTATTTTTATGTATATTTACAAGTTTGTTTTTATGTGTCTCTGAATTAAGTTTGTCATATCGTTTTGTTTTTCAGCCCTGATGAAGGCCTGAAATTTAAGTCGAAACGTTGGTACAAATAAATAAATTTTGTTTATTTGTGTATCTTTGCTGACCACATCTCGAAATTCTCCTCATATCAATTTATGGTTTATACATATTTAATTATTTGAAAAAAAAATCATCTTATCATTTAAAGAAAATTTTATCATGTGGGCCAAATCTCATTGTTGTTAGAGAAAAGAAATTAAGTTATTATATTCGCAACGAGATTTTAAAACTATACTTATCCATCACATCTCGTGCATAACCAATTAGTCCGAGAGAACAACGTGATAAAAAATAAGTTATTTCCCCCCAATTTTTGATTACTTAATTAAAAACTATTTACAGTTAATAATCCAAATTGATGACTCTGCCAGCCATAGTTAGGGGGATTAAAAAAAGGTGGCTGTTTTAAAACGTTAGAACAAATTTTTTAAAAATTATAGTTATTTAATTATTTTATTTAATTATAGTTATAAAAAAAATTTCACTTTGTATTTAT
>NW_027114389.1:54458-118294 GCF_000696795.3 Halyomorpha halys | reverse complement strand
TAATGAAAACTATGTATAATTAATAGTCAAAATTGATGAGTCTGCCAAGTATAGGTAGGGGGAATAAAAAATGGCGGCTGTTTCAAAGCGATAAAAAAAACTAATTTTTCATTCGGAGCTCTATATCTTAAAGGTAGGAAAAACACAAGAAAACCTAAGAGAACGTCATTTAAAAAAGAGTAAATTTGCTAAAATATGAGCCCCAATAGAGTTGTTTACGTTAAATAGTTTTCGAGATATAGCTTTTTAAAAAGCAACATTTCATAAAAATGTATGGGACGTACTAAAAGATCAGTAGTTAGTGAATTCCTTTTGAAAAATTTATATCTCAAAAACCATTTGAGGTACAGATGTCTATTAGCACTAAAATTAAAGCTAGTTTAATGTACTATAAATTAAACTTATTGTCTGAACAACTATAAATCAATTTATTTTAGCAAATATCATGAAAACTACTATTAAATTAGCTTTAATTTGAGTGCTAATAGAAATCTGTACGTCACATAGTTCCTGAGATATAGATTTCTCAAAATAAATTAGCTAACTACTAATCTTTCAGTAGATGTTTAAGAAATTTTGCTTTTTAAAAAGCTATATCTCGAGAACTCTTGGACCTAAATAGCTCTTTTAGGGCTAATATTTCAGCAAATTTACTCTGCTAATAATGTTCTGTTAGATTTTCTAGTGTTGTTGGTAGTTTTTAAGATATAGAGCTCTGAATGAAAAATTAATATTTTGAAACAGCCGCCATTTTTTATCCCCCCTACCTATACTTGGCAGACTCATCAATTTTGACTAGTAATTATACATAGTTTTCATTAAAGTAATCAAAAATTGGGGGGAGATAACTGCATTTTTTTCTTCCCGGCTCTTGTACATGAGGGCTCATATAGAGCAAATTTTGCTTACGTAAATGATATTTTATGTAGTTTTTACTTCATCTTGTAATATTAATGTGAACTGCTACGATCCATGAAGAGTCTATGGGTTTGATACTTTTTAGGGAAGAACGTTTTTTTTAACAACGGTTGTATAAGGAAATGTTTTTTTTTAAAGAGCACTGTCAACCGCTATGTTTTTCCTTTATTAAGGGTTCCTACTACATGAGGCTAGTTGGACCCCAAGAGGCGTCCAGAACGCACAGGCTTGACTCATGGCTATTGTTTAACAGAAAATAATTATCTGCCAATGCCATATTCGAACCGGGGTGCTTGGAGTTAGTGCTGTGTCACCGTGCTCTCCTCATTTACAATATATTTCATATAATGGTATAAGTGAAAGTAAAAAATGGTCGTAATTAGTGACATGCTAAACAAATTCACTTTTTTTTTCTTGAATGACTACCCGTCTCTGTAAACTTTTAAGGCTATACAATTGTGTAGTAATGAAAATTAAAGTTATTAAAAGATCCTGTGTCAATAATTAAAAACAGAATTAAGAGAGAATATGACGTACAGAGCAAAAAATTAAAAACCGGCTGATGGTTTAATTGAAACAAATCGAAAAATTGATTTAAACCTTAGTTTTTTGTACAATTGTAAGTCAATAATATATTATTAATCCCTAGTGGCTCTTACAGGACTAATTAAATAAATGTGGATCAGGTTACAAATGTAAAAAAAAAAAACTAATCTAAAGATTCTTAGGTGTTGCATTCTTTTGACGGGGAATGTAATTCAGATTGATCAATCACGGGAATTCCTTTGAGAAGACTTATGCCAATTACTAATACTCGTCCCATCTCTATTTTTCTTATCTCGATTCCGATCAACATTCTTTGCTATTTATTGCTGGGCTTGATAATAACATTTTAACGAACACGATTTTTTCTTAAATAAATAACCATGTGTTTTTGTTGACCTTTATCAGAGTTTTGTTTTTCTTTTGTATTTAAAACCAGATTTTTCTTTAATTTATTCGGTTGAATGCAGTGGAAAAGATCAGTAGAATAAAAATCCTCAGATTCATTTGTTTCCGAAAAAAATTCAACAATCATGGAATTTACTCCCCAAGTTATGTAAGGGCTATTCTAGGTCAAATCAACACAATTTTGAACCTTACAATCTAATATTATTTTCTTCAAATTTGGCACAGATGTTGTATATGTAGATTTGAAAAACTATGAAATTTTATTGATTATATGTCCTCTCGGTTTTGAATTTCAAAGCTCTTAAATACTCATAAATCAGCAAAGAATAATATGTTTTGAAATTGCTGCAGACGTTTCTCTAATTTAGCTGGAGATATGGGATAGGTTTATTTTATGGTATATCGAATGCCCTTTTTTATGATCTGCAACACTATATAGTTTATGATATGAAAACATTTAATCAAACACTTAAATCAAAATTTTTCAGAAATTTATTGCGATGAAGTTCAAAACTTTATTTGATATGGAATGGTCCATACCTTTCAAATTGACCTAATAATTTTAGAAAAAATCAATCAGTTTATTACATGTATATATTACATGCCTCTAAAACGTTTAATCTAATCACTGTGCGTATTTTCGTAATAGTGTCCCATAATCTTTAAGGAGCCACTGACAAGAGGATGGTTGTTCATGAATAAGAAATAAAAGTAAAAAAAAAAAAAATGACGTGAATTATCTATCATTTAAAATTTACCTGTGGAAAGGAAGTCCTGAAGTCCCTGGTTTCTTTTTCAGTTTCAGGACACTCCTCATTCTTGGTGGGAAGGAGGACTTCTCCGCTGGGGAGGTCCACAACCCTATAATAAATAAATCACTGATGAATATAAATTTTATCAATAATTATCTATAGGTAGGAAGAACCATCATCGAAATGGCGAGCGCATGTGCGAAACGGTTTTTCCTTCTCAAATATAGTATATCGCATGCGCCCATCAGTTTGATGATGATTTCGTATTATATTTTACCTCAAGGATAATGTGATCTAAGAATCCTTAAAATCATCGCATACTCTGCATTAATTAGTAGAGCAAATATAGGTTTTTAGGTTGAACGAATACCCACTAGGGCGGGACTTGAACTTTATTCTTTACTTTTGGTATCTTTGTTGACATACTAAAAGCCTCGAAAAATCTAAATGTATGAATTTTTTTTTGGCTGCCATCATGATTTTTGTTTTCAAAAATTATAAAAAATATTCTGTATGATCTCAATTAAAATATTATGCGATCATTTTTGGCATCATTGTGGACATATACAAAGTTAAGTGATTAAAAATGTGAATTTTTTTTTTTTGGCCGCCGTCATTTTTTTTAACATTTATAAAAAAAAAATCTGCATCATATCAATTAAAAGAAAATCTGATATTAGGAAAGATGTGACCATTTTCGCCATCTTTGATGAAATACTAAAACTCTTGAAAAATCTAAGCATGTGAAGTGTTTTTGGACCTATGATTTGTTTTCTCGAAAATCATAAAAATATTTCAATTAACAGTAAATTTTATATTAAAAAGTTTTTAATTTTTTATAACCTCCCCCCCTCATCAAGACCATTAATGACAAATCGGTTTATCTATCGGTACCAGCATGCAGTAGACCGCCTCACAAATAAAAGTATGTACAAATCTGCTTTACAATGATTCTAAAATATTTTTTTTTTTTTTAATTATTTATTTATTGTAATTTACAACTGTAAATATACAAAATAATACAATAAGTAAATATGTAGTATGTTTCATATACACTTGAAAATCTTGGGAAGGAACCACCCATTGGTGGTACTTCAAACATTAATTTAAATTAGAATGTCCCGTGGCTATCTTCTTTTCAGACGCCTCGGAGGATTATCAGGGATTGTTAAGGATGAAAGATTAAGAATTAGTGGGTTAGGATGGTTAAGGAGTTTGGAATGAAAAGACGCATATCTGTTTTGGGTCTAATCTGCAACGAATGGAATGTTAAGGTCTTTATGAATGAGTTTATTTGTGACGTAATAAGGAGCATCAAGGACTTTACGTAGGATTTTGGATTGTAACGATTGGATGCGGGAAAAATTTGATGGTTTGGTGGAGCCCCAGAGCTCAATTCCATATGTCCAAATTGGTCTGATTATTGTAGTGTATACTAATTTTTTGTAATGAATGGGAAGTTTAGAGCGTTTGTCAAGTAAGTGTTGTAGCAATCGGAATCTATGAGGAGTTTCTTGTCGTTTCAGTCTTGTGTATGGATTCCAAGTAAGTCTCTTTTCAAGATGGAGTCCTAAGTATCGAATCTGTCCAACAGGTGTTAGTGGTGTATCTAGAAAGGATACTGTAGGACAGGAGGGCAGAGGTTTACGACGGAGAGTAAAGGTGATCTGGTGGGATTTTTCAGGATTTATTTTGATTCTCCAGTTTTTACTCCATTCTTCAATAGATGTTAGATTCTAAAATATGAATATTATATCTACTTCAAGATTTGGCGTTGGCTTATGGATTTATTAACATATGATGGTTTATTTATGTGTTTTGAAAGATGCTGGGAATAAAGTTATGATCGATTTTATAATCACACGCTTGCGAATTGATTGATTTTAAGTACATTTAGGATTTGCTACTAAGAAATAAGTTATCATAAATTGAATTCACATTTGAGTTAAATTAAAAGTAATTGTAATTGTTTCTTGCCATTATATTATAATTATATTTGAAGATATAATTAAATTACTCATGATTCCTGCTCAACTATGTGCAGATTACGTTTCCAAATTTCCAAAATTTTTTTTACAGTAATCCTCGGATTTGGAACAAATAGACTAGGGGTTTTCGAAATATTGGTGTGCCGAGAAAAGTAGCAGACATAACATGATAAAATTGATACTGAACCATTTAGGTATAAACACGCACAATCACTGAAAATGTCATTCGAAGTACGGGGTTCGGTTATAACCTAGCACAAATTTGTCTGCAACAGACACAGTGTCAATTTTTTTCGTAATGCTAAATACATAAAATATGATTGGAAATTTTCAATTTTGTTGAATTTTTTACCCGAATACAAAACTTTCTTACAATAAAAACTTTAGGATGTGGGAAAGAAAAATATATAATATTCAGAACAATCAACCTCTCTTCATCTGTTTTTTGTATATTTATTTTTATAAACAACTGCCTATAAAATAATTCAAGAGAGAAAGCCCCCCTCTCCTCTCCTACAGGCTACAGGTGCCTCTTGAATATCCCGGCTCGGTACCCGTCCATCATACCCCGCATTTCGGGACAGCTCCCCAGAACCTGATCCTGTGCCTGACAGTGATATGTTGCTCCTCCAAGTGGGAGGCTGTCTGGATGATATGGAAGGAATGGGGGAATATTTTTTTCCACCTCACCTACTCCATTGAATCATAAGTTTATTCACGCATGAATTTTCTGATACTGAAGTTGAGACAATATTTTCCGGGTGAAAAAGTTTTATTAAAAACAATAGGTATATTTTATTATTAATGTTTATTTTTATTTTTTTTTATATTGTAGTAAGAATAATTATAGCTGAACCAATCGTCCGGTGATATTGATTTAAATAAATAAGCATATTTGACATGTCATTCATTAATATAGTGATTAACTTATTATGATTTAATGATTTAAAACAGTTGTAATGTTTAAACAACAAATTAAAATCTAATTAACATATAGATAGCGCGAGAAATTAGCATATAGATATCGCAAAACCTTTGTCGTCTGCAAATGTGGTTAGTGCAGATACCCTTGGAACATGGAATCTGATTAGAAAGAAGAACGACACATGTAAAATAGTTTTATAAATAAAAGATAAAAATGAAATAAGTTTATAACACATTTTATACACGCAATTGTTAGATTATATAATGATGAAGATTTTTATATATCTTATTCCAGATGACACAGTTTTATAATCAATTAATTTTTACTGAATGTGACTGGCCCACCTTCATTTTTTTTATTACCTTCTTCATGGTTATTTTCAATATACAGGGGAGGGGGATGGAAGAAAGGAGTAATATATAGGTGGCCAACCTATTCTAACTATAGTGAAAGGATAGATTCTGGAGGACCGTTACGAAATAATTGTCAACCTCTCTTCTCGAGGTTGTTAAGGTAGACGCATCTACCCCCTCGGCTACAAACCACCCCATCTAACTGACCCACCAGTCGCATTACTACTTAAAGATATAAATACTGGTATAATCCTGAGATTACCAGTGACGCAGTTGAGCAAGAAGAGCTGGGATATTCCTATGTGCTGATTTTTGAAGTGCAGTATTGAGAAATGAATGTGTTTAAGATATTTTTCCTATTTATTATTTTTTATTTCGTATTTGTTCCATATTAATTTCTACTTTTACTTAACTTTAGTGTTTACAGTGCAAACTTTTTGAGGTCTCTGAAGTGAAAAAAACACGTACTGAAAATTGGTTTGTGTGACTTGGTTAGCAGGTTTATTTTAAAGTTTAACTGTATTAATTTTTTTTTGTTTTAAAGCTTAAGGTTTGATACCACTTAATTTAACAATTGTTGCCTTTTTACTTTTTTTTATTTAACTTGGTTTAAATCAAAATTTTCTAGGTCACAAGGTGTCATTTTTTTTATTTGTTATATGTTTTTATTTATTTCTTCATTTTATTTTATTTATATAAATTTTTATTTTTATGACCCCCTCGCTGGTCATTTATACATTCTGGAGGAGGAGGGGGTTATCTATTGGGTACTACCCTATTCTAACGTAAGAGGCCAAGTTTTCATTTAGTGATATCGCTACAGAAATAAAGATCGACCCCTACAGCCGGATCCGAATCGGCGCCACTGCAGTCACGAGATTGCAAAAACTCCCTCAGCTACAGTTAGTAGAGTAAAAGATTCGCAAAAATTTCGAGTTACAGAGACTTCGACCCTCTGAATTCGATTAATTGAGTCTAAGGGTTTGTCCTATCGTAATATTCGTGTTTTATATTAAATGTGTATGATTATCAAATGATGCTATCTGATTCTTGGTTCATTGACTGTTAAAATGTGTAAAAATCCCACCATCTCACTAGATTGGCCTAGTATGTATATATGTATTTTTAAGAGAGAAGACACATGCAATAACCAATAAATATAAACAAACCTAGGGGTTATCTTTCCAAGAATTTAATATTCACGGAAATTTTGATTTTGATTTTCAGCCCAAGTTATAAAACGAAGTTGATGAAAAGAAAATATTTAAATATAAAATGTAGTTGCTGTGTTATAGAATTTTTTCGCTATTCAATTTCTTCTAAAACAAATTATTTGTGAGATTTTTATTAGGTTAGGAATAAAATCTGAATCTTCACAAATAAGCGCGATACAATGGCAATGATCGTCAGACAAGCAATGGATATCTGTCCTTCAAAAAACTGCAACATCACCCACAGTCATGAGTACACGACTATTTCCCATAATACTTAGGGTTGTCTCAAAATAAAAGAATCTGTGACCTTTTACCATAGCACATCTTTCATTAGGGCACTTCCAATTGGCAACCAAAGTAACATCTTTTAGTGGTGGAGTTGTGTTCAATAGTAATTTTTAGTAAATTAGAAGATTTACCATTAGTACATATTTCTCTCAGTTTAGTTAAATAAAATGTGGTATGCTATATTTATTAATAAAATAGCGTTTTACTAGTTATAAATAATTTTTTTTATTTTTTATATAGATTGACATATGGCTGGCTATAATTAATAAATGGCACATGCAAAGACGTAAATAACTTTTGCATGATTCTGTGAGGTGATTTGAATTTAATTATTTATATAAATGCAGTTTTAAACAGTAATGACATTAAATCTACATATTAAAAATAAAAAGTAATTAAAAAACCATAAAGTAAAAAAAGTTAAATCTGTACTTATACAACCCACAAAGGATTAGGTAAGAAAGTACTGTTGTACTTTAGAGTAGGCTTTGAGGTTATTTGGTCCGAATCACGCTTGGACACCAGATTTTTACATGATTAAGAGTACCCACTTCATGAGGTTGGGTTATGGACTCAAAGGAGTGACTCACAATTACAATGAAACAGAAAATAATTATCTATATATTTATATATAGTTGACCGTAAAAATTTAAATATAAGAAGATGGTCAGGGTTGCGGTCAAAAGAGAAACCAAAATAATTTACAACTGTTTATTTTCCGACGTTTCGCCCCACTTAAAAACTTTAACTCTTGCCATTGTTACTTATTTTCTATTTTTATCATTGTTTATTCAATTTTATTTTATATTGATACTATTTTACGTCTTCCTTCCTTTTATTTATATGTAATTTCTTATCACTTTATTTTTTTACATAATATTTATCCAAGCTTAAATTGCCTTATTGTTTCTTATTGGGATGAAGCCCTGCAAAGTGGGGCGAAACGTCGGAAAATAAATAGTTGTAAGCTATTTTTGATCGCGATCCTGACCATCTTATATAAGAAAATAATTATCTGCCACAGCTCGGCTCCAATCCGGGTCATAGTAAGTTATAGTTACTAGTACAGTGCCTTACCACTGAGCTATCCCTTCCCATAAACTACGGAAAAATAAATTATACACAATACATAAACGTAAATAAATATAAATTATAAATAATGAAGAATTACAACTAGGTAATACATTTGAATAATAAAAAATAATATATAGGGTTTTTTTTTAAGCCCGATAGAACTTGAAATTGTTAAAAATAACACAAAAAATTAAATTGTAATCAAAAATTTTTTTTTATTCGAAAGATCAATACGTGACATTAACATTTGAAAATGATTTCGGGCATATGGGCACCGCGGCTGTTCTTGACGCAGCGCATTCTGTAAAATTGTGTTCAGCGATGAGGCGCATTTTTGGCTTAACGGGTTTGTTAATATGCAAAATTGCCGCATATGGTCGTGCGATTTGACACCTCTCGATTATTTCCTGTGGGGCTACGTGAAGTCACTGGTTTATGCTGATAAACCAGCAACAATTGACGCCTTGGAGGCCAGCATTGTTCGTGTTATTCGTGACATACGGCCAAAATTGGACGTCCAGAATGCGCTTCGTCAAGAACAGCCGCGGTGCCCATATGCCCGAAATCATTTTCAAATGTTAATGTCACGTATTGATCTTTCGAATAAAAAAAAAATTTTGATTACAATTTAATTTTTTGTGTTATTTTTTACAATTTCAAGTTCTATCGGGCTTAAAAAAACACCCTATACAATCAACATGTTTTGTACAATTTAGTATACATTGTATATGTTTGTGGTTGTATTTTTTTAGAAATTTCTAGTTTTTTTTTTGTTTTTTTTTGTTTGTTAATGCGTTTTCAAGAATAAGAATAAGAGCGAAAAGGTTTTGTGTCAGTATGAGTTCTGGTTAATCGTCGACATTCAAAAGTGCCTGAATTTGGAGAACGTTAAAAATTCCTGTTTTGCATTGGATCTTGTATTTTTTATTTTTAGAGACTGCAATTCCTAAACAAAATGTAAATAAATATTTATTACTGTATAAACTTTGAAAACTACACTGTTATAGCCCAATAAAAGCAAGTACAACGCTACAATGTCGTCGAAATTTACATAGGAATGTAGGAAAAAAAGAAATAGGGAATTTGCCGTTTTCTTTCCACTTCAATGCTAACAAGATAATCCCTAGAATTCAAATCAAAGCTCATGAAAGAATATTGAAGAAACTTATCTGACAAATACCATACGTTTGTTTTATTATTACTTGAAATTTGATTACATATGAAAATAAAAACGTTAAAGTTATTCTTTAACTAATGTTTATATGATAAAATAACTCTGTACCTGTACAACCCATGAAGAGTCAGGGTCACAATACTTTGTAAGGAAGTACCAACGGTTGTGCAAGGAGGTGATTTGGTCATGATCATGATAGACCATTAAATTTATTCTTAATTAAGGATACACATTTTATGAATTTGGGTGTACCCCGGAGGGCTCCCGTACCCAACACTGGGACTTACGCCTACAGTAACAGAATTTCTAAACGAATATTATGTATCTAATGACTTGAGTGATGAAATATTTAAGAAATGATTGTTTAAAATATATATTTTATTCATTTAAATAAATTGAAAGTTGAAAAAACAAAGTGTCCTGAAATTCTTTATTACATTTTATTCCATTAAGCGACAGTATACAAAAAAATAAATTTACTCTACTTTAATAACGTTGATAGTTTTAATTATACAAAGCTCCGAATGAAAATGTGTTTTAAACAAATTTTATTTATTAATGTATATTACAATCCGCCACATAGTTGTGGGCAATAACTAATAGTGATGAATGATCACATCCATACTAAAATAAAATGAAATAAGAATAAAAATAAATAAATAATTGAAAAAAAAATCGCTCTTAAAATGTATACAAACAGAAGGATAAATAAAATGAAAATAATCAAAATATGTGTATGAAAAAATAAATAATATTCTCCATACGTTAATTTGCAGGCTAATCAATTTTGACTAGTAATTATCCATAGTTTTCATTAAACTAGTCAAAAATTGGGGTAAAATAACTGACTTTTTTCTCCTTTTGGGCTCTTGTGCTATTCACAGTCTCAGTGAGAATAGAACTCTACAAAACAGTCTCACTTTCATGATAGTATTACATTGACAGAAAACTGTCACCGTGTTAAAGAATCTTAAATATATATAACTATATACTCTACTTGGAAAAATAACTTATCGCGCACATTCGGATTGAAAGAGATACAACTTCAAAAAAACTTTTTTTGTTTGAACAAACCTTGGACGTAGGCCGTAGGAACCGTATATAATATATACGGTATATATAGATTGCTACTTCACAGTAGTCAGTACATTTCCACTAACTTAACGAAAAATAGAATTATAGGTTCCCTCTTTTAGGGAAATTAATTGAAAAGTTGTAATTTTTCCTAAAAAAGAAAACCTTTAATTGTGTTTTTCGTAAAATTATTGTAAATGTATTTAGAACTACTGTGAAATAAGTCATGTATGTATAATCAAACTCAGTTTACTGGAAATACGATAATAAACTATTGATCGGTGATCCCTCTTTATCAAAATAAAAAAAGAAATCACAACTAAGGACAAGTTTTAAATAATTCATTAAACGGAATAGAAATAAAAAGCTAATGTATGGAGTATGGAGTAGACCAAGCAAATCTATGCAATAAGCAAACCTTTTCAGATAAAAACAGAGCTAAGAGAAGGTTACAGCTTGTCTCCAATACGTTTCAACATAGTCCTGGATAAAGTCATGAAGGAATTCTGGAAAAAAAAATAACTCAGGAGCCATAATAGGGAAGAAAAACAATCATATAAAAGTGAGTCGGTTGGCATTTGCTGATGATCACACTGCTGGCAGAATAAAAGGAAGAGGCTATTAGTAAAATAAATACCCGACAAATAAAAGCAGAAAAAGCAGGCCAACAAATATCATATGACAACTGAAGTAAATTTCAAGAAAAAGATAGTAAACACTGAATATGGAAAAATAAAATTGACCAGAAAATTTAAGTACTTCGCGGAAATAATTTGTCACAACGGTTCTGAGAAAGAGAGCATCCGAGAGAAAACTACCAAATTAAAAAAAATTAAGCATTCAAACTTCTAAAAATTACAATAAGAAGAAACTCCCCTCCAATGCAAAGTTAAGGCATTACACGTTCTGATAAGGTCTGTGATTTTATACGGGATGGAGACCACATGCCTACCCAACTCGGAAAAGCTGCTAAAAATAAAGAGGAGGATCTTAAGAAAAATCGATGGGCCCAGAAAAACACAAGAATGTTACAGGTTAAGATCTAACGAAGAGATCTACAGAAAAATTAAAGACCTGCAAACCGAGGTGAGAATCAGAAGGCTGATCTTCTATTGGTACATGAAGAGGATGAAGGAGGAAAGATTGAGTAAGAAGACCTTTTAAAGAAATTTTTAGCTACAAAAACATGGGAGGATACACGAGGCAAATGAGAGAGGAATTAAAGAGACAGAATTTCAGATACCGACTGTCTATGTAGAGATACGTATAGGAAAACATTGAAAAATCTCACCAATATCCGAAGAGGAAAAAAAAAAGGGTACGGGTGGTCCGAAGAAAGAAAAGAAAGGCATTTGAGGATCATGAAAGTGTGATGGGAAGAAAGAAAATCAAGACTCCCAAAGAAGCCTAACCATTGATATTCACGTGGTCCTTAGTGGCCGCTACGTGATAAAAAGAAAAAAAGAAAAAAAATTTGTTTTAGCGTTCGACGAGTTATTGTGGAGGAAAATATGTTGTATAAATAGATATTAAGCGCGTATCACATGTTCATTGCCCTTGAAGAAGATTAAATTGAAATATTAATACAACTGCCATTGGATTATTCTGGATTAATACAAAAGTATCAATGAGATTTATAAATAATGGCAGTGGATTTATTTTTTGTTCTACTCATTGTCTTTTTGAATTATATTTTTTATATCTCAGCTCAACAATACTTAACAGGTGGACTCTTTCAATGGCACTATATACTGGTGTTACAGACAAAAGAATGGAATATAGAACGAAAGTTACACTGTTAAATATTAAAAGTAGTATTTTGAAAGTGGGTGAAAATGGTACGAAACCACTAATAATAATAATAATAATAATATAATACACAGGGTATTTCGGGAGTAGTTGTCCTAACTGAAAATATGATTTGAGGATTTCAAAACAAGAAGAAAATTCTGTATGAAGGCATTAACGTTTCTCTTAGGACATATTAATGTGTGTCGATTTTCATTTCTATGAATTATTAAGGTTATAATAAATAAATAAATATCTTAAAATATTTTATAGAAAAATATAAAAGTTAACTAAATAATTTAATTTTTATCCATTTTAGTCTCACACATTTTATTTTATTTTAAGTCCCATGTTTCGGCCGATCCGGCCTTCCTCAGGGACAATCTTGATACAATTTATATTATACAAAACTTTATTAGAACAATGCTGAAGTTTTAACAAATAGTGACTGAGATAAATGAATTTTAATTTTGTTTTTAATGTTAAAATTAACTAATTAGAAATTGTTGTTTTGACCTGGGCAGAATAGCCTACATGAAATTGAGTTTTTAAATCATTTAGTTCAAAAATTGTATTAAGTTTGTCTCTGAGGATGGCCGGATTGGCCGAAACGTCGGACAAAATAAAATGTGTTGAGACTAAAATGGATAAAAATTAAATTATTTATTTAAATAAACATTAACATTCAAATTAAATGTTGTTCAAACTGATTACCTTGAGCACTAAGAGGTGTTTAAGAGTTGAAGAGGTGGAGAGAAAAAAGGTAGTTATTTCACTTCAATTTTTGTAGTAAATACCAGTCTAAATTAATGAGTCTGCTAAGTATAGTATAGGCAGGGGAAATAAAAAATGGCGTCTTTTATAAAACGTTAAAAATTTTTTTTAGCTCTATATCATATAAACTACCAACTTCACTAGAAAACCTAAGAGAACATCATTTAAAGTAGGGCAATTTTCGGTTCCTAATCAATGGTAGTATTTTCCTTGATCTATGCAAGCATCAGTGATGCATAATACATAAAATATAAACTGCCATTTCTAAGCATGGTTAAAATGACCGAATTGTTGCTTGTTAGTTATAAGTTAAGATAAAAACAAAAGTATTTAGAAGTATTTATTGAATTATTCATGTATTCATTCTTGCTCGATTATTATTCGTTGAATAATTGAAATCGAACTAAACTAAGAATCGAAATGGGAAAAATAAATAAATAAAATAGGAATAGGAGTGGCGACATTAAGGATTGTTAGTACTAGCCTTGATATATTCAGCAAAGTGTAAATCGATGCTAATGGTACGAGTAGTATAATAACCCAAGAAATGGAATAGGTATATAAATGCGTTATACATATTCCATTTCTTGATTATGTATGAAGTAATAATAAGTATAATGGTGAGAATTGTTATAGTGAAGGGACCACTCCGATGTCACTAAACCCCGACTCGGAACTGTCCTATATCACTTTTGAAACATTTTTCGAAGCAGGAAGAGACACAAATTAGTTGAATCGAGCAACATTGAAAAAGGGGCTAAAATTGTATAACGTGTCTCAGCTCAGCAGCTCACTATTTAATAACTTTGTTTTCTACAAGTAATCTTGCTCTTCTTCGTTTGTTTCCTTGGAATAATATAGCCATTCTTCATTAGTTTCCTGGGAATAATATAGCTATTCTTCATTTGTTTCCTGGGAATAATATAGCTATTCTTTATTGGTTTATTGGGAATAAAATAACTCTTCTTTATTTGTGTTCCTGGGAATAGTATAGCTCTTCTTTATTTGTTTCGTGGCAATAATATAGCTATTCTTCTTTGTTTCCTGAGAATAATAGAGCTCCTCTTCATTTGTTTTCTGGGAATAGTATAGGTCTTCTTCATTTGTTTCCTGGGAATAGTATAGCTTTTCTTCATTTGTCACCTCAGAATAATATAGCTATTCTTCATTGGTTTCCTGGGAATAAAATAGCTCTTCTTTATTTGTGTTCCTGGGAATAGTATAATAGCTCTTCTTTATTTGTGTTCCTGGGAATAGTATAGCTCTTCTTCATTTGTCACCTCAGAATAATATAGCTATTCTTCATTGGTTTCCTGGGAATAAAATAGCTCTTCTTTATTTGTGTTCCTGGGAATAGTATAGCTGTTCTTTGCATGTTTCTTTACTGATTTGAGACCCCTAGGTTGCTGAAACTATTCACCATTCCGAAAGTATTATCACTGATGACATAAATACGCTGAGGTTGTGCAGTTTTATGCTACTTAATGCATATGTAAATTAAGTTTGATATTTCTCAGCATGTGGGTCTCAAAGTGAGACAGCTACTACGTAGATTATTATTTATTTGATGAAATCAATTATATAGTATTGATATTATAAACAAAATGTTTCTCATAATATTGTATATCTAATAATTTATTTTATTCTAATTTTGTTCAGTTAGTTCCTTCGGTAAAATCACAAGGAATAAATATAACTAGCAATGCTTTAAAATCCCTTTGCACTCAGATAAAAAAAAAAAAAGATTTCTTATAATTTTATACAGAATGAATAATTCTGAAGCAATTCCTAATATGCATAGCAGGTTGATTTATAAAATAAGGAAAAAAAAAATGGTTTTGAAATTACTTATGGTAAATTATGAAATCACAAGACTGTCTTATTACTTAGAGATCTTTACTATTCGACACTTCAATACGATGAGAGTTCTTGGAATTTCTTTTCTTAATTTTGTTACACTAATTCTAAATATAGCTCAACGGATTAGACAAGTGTATAGTCCGTCATCAATATGTTTCGAGGTAAAACAAGTGGATTTATTAATCATGCATGTTGCGGCCAACATATGGACCAAGAATCGATTATATGGACATATGGTTTTTAATATGTTAAAAAAACAAAACAAATACTCTCGGTTGTTGATATTTATTCACCTAATGAAGAGATGACTTCTTAGCGCCTCATTGTGTACACATACACCAACGCGAGCGTCTCGAGCGTCTCGTCTCTAAGCAGTTTAAGTAGTCAGGATCATCCTAGGGTGGGCGGACCTACGTTTGTCGATCTACCTTCACAAGGACATCAACCTTGGAAAACAACCTATCCAAAATGGGGGCCCCTATATCACCGGTGATAAATACATTTTTTTTTCTTCTTTGTTCAACTTAATCTAATTTTAATTGGAGAAGTTTGTCGGGAGTGCGGTCAGTAAAGAACAACATAAATAAACAAAACCATATTTATTTATTTTATGCCGACATTTCGACCTGAGTTTCAGGTCTGCATCAGGGCTATTGAACAAAAGAGATAACAACAACATTTAGAGAAACATACAATTGTAAAGGAATAGTACACAGATAAATTTAGATTTATACAAAATATTGAATTAAATCATAAATGATAAAAAATTGATAACTGTTAATTGAATGGTACAAAATTTTAATTGATTGATAATCGTGGAATAGTAAGGTAGTAGATTGAAAACAGTGACAGATGAAATATAACAGTTGTTCTTTACTGACCGCACCCCCTGACAAACGTCTCCAATCATTAATCTACGGTCAACTATCTACACCCCATTATAATCTAATTTTGGTAGTAGTCTTAAGTTTGCTTTGCTCCTTTTTTTCTAGTTTGTATATTTTTCTATATTTTGTTTTCAATGCATTCAATTTATTATGTTCACTTATTTAAAATACAACAATACAAACATTCGGGAGTTTATTTCTTTTCTTTCCACAACTGTTTACGGTCGGGCTCGAAAAGGTTTCCCTACTCGCCGTAAAAATGCATTTTGATATTTTTACCCTATTTAGATCTATTTTTGTGCTATTTACTCTTCGTCGTAAACCTGCCGACTGCCCTACAGTATACTTTAATAAGGTGGCTCTTACCCCTGTAGAACAGATTCGTTATCTTGCATTACATCTTGACAAACGACTAACCTGGAATCCTCACACAAGACTGAAAAGACAGGAAACTGCAAGCAGATTCCGACTATAACAGCACTTCCTAGACAAACGGTCTAAACTTCCAACTCATTACAAAAGACTGATCTACATGACAATAATAAGGCCCATCTGGACATACGGAGTTGAGCTTTGGAGCTCCACTAAACCTTCGAATTCCTCACGTATCCAATCATTACAATCCAAAATCCTTCGTAAAATCCTCAATGCTCCTTATTTTGTTACTAATAAAACCATCCATAAAGACCTAAATGTTCCTTATGTAACCGATCTAGCCCGAACCCGATATTATTCCTTCCATAATAAACTCCCTAACCACCCAAAACGAGTGGGGTTTCTAACCTTGCTTCCTCTTCCATTCCTGGCAATCCTCTGAGGCGCCTGACAAGAAGATGGCCTCGTGACCTTATATTTTAAACTGTTTTTAGAGTTCTACTACTGGGTAGTTTCTCTACATCCTGTATCATATCATTATGTCATTATGATCAAATTTACTGGTTGTATTTTTTTATACAGTTGTAAATATCAATAAATAAATAAAAAAAAATTTGTGCTATTTTAATAGGAACATGTTTTTAAAAAGAAAATGCAGTGGAATATATGCATTCTCCGTAATTGCTAATCATCTTTAGTGTCCTCTCAGGGGGATGGGGAGAGGGCAACCGAGTGCAAAGGGTTAATATTAAAAATGCCTGAATAGGAGATAAAAAATATCGATGTTTAACGTCACAGATGTTATAAGTACCTATTTATAATATGTAAAGCCGATAAATAAAATATCTAGTATAAATTCACAAAGATGATATAAAAATTATATATATAAGCAACGAAAAGAATCATAAAATAAGGAATCACAGGTTGCGGCACAATCTTAAATCGTTTATCACTTCAGGCTGTTAAATATGCACTTACAACATCTCTGAGGCTGAGCACCGATGTTAACATTAACACAAAATAATTTAGTCATCTACCTATCATTTGAATCGGCCATCAGACTGAATTCAGACTTGAGACAAGATGTCTACTTATACTTTTCGAAACGGATATGACGATTGTTTGAGGATTAATCAATCTAATCATAATAAGGCATCGGATCAATTGATCAGTCTCCTAGCACGCATTCGATTTTTGTGGTTATTCGCGATTTCAGGTATTTATGAAAAATATGAATTGTGTTCCTTATCACTTTAGCCGCGCACTTCTATTCGAGATTACTCAAGTTATTGTCAAGTTATGCCTCACAAGGGGAGGTGAGTGTTGTGGGAACAGCCGATTTCAATGAAACTTTCTTCCCAGTGCTCCCTAGAAGTTGAGAAAAATCATTTTATAAATTATTTAAATTTTATTTCACATAAAAATGATGGACTGTATTTTTCAAAATATGAAGGAGATGGTCAAGAGTGCGGTCAAGAAGAAATAAAAAATAGTTAAATAGCTATTTATTTGCCGCCGTTTCGCCCCACTTTAAAGAGCTTCATCAGGGCTAAAAAAGATTTAAAAATAACTAAAAATATTTTGATAATGTAGGATAGTAAAATATAAAAAAGTAAACTACAGTAGGGTTTAAAATTATGTTAATATAAGTGTCGGATTTACACATCCGATTTTGTAAATTTACTCAATCTTATTTTGGTGTCCCTCTCAATGTGAAATCAAGACAGCGGGATTCACATATTGGAAGCTGTTATAGATGCTGGTTGTATGTCTTGACAGCTTTGCATTCGACCACAAAAGACGCCTTATGCTGGCCAGCGTTCTTCCGAAGAAGCGTTCTACCTTATAGAAATCCAGAACAAGACATGAGGAGAATACAGCTACGGTTGTAAACATCAATAAATAAATTTTAAAAAATTAAAACGTTAAAAGTCTAATTGTAAATAATGAAAATCAATTTTAATTATATAGAAAAAAGATGGGTAGACAATTATAGAATAAGTGGGATTTCAATGAAGGAAGGGTACTGGACGAATGGAAGTAGGAATGAGATTCCTCAGGAAAAAGGGTCTTATAAGGAAGAATCTTTCAAAAGTTGCACTTCGGTGTGCCGTAGTGCAAGAGTCTGAAAAAATAAATGTGTTCTGCTTACAACTCATAAAGTGCAGTACTTTGTTAGGAAGTACTGTTACAAGATCATCGTTTGTGAAGGAAGTGATTTTGTCAGAATCCGACAGATTTTTAACCAATTAATGGTACCTTCTTCTTTATGGTTTATACCTACAGGGCTGACTCACGGCTACATTGCTATATAGAAAATAATTATCTGCCGTACCCGGATGCGAACCCAGGTCCTTGGAGTTAGTAGCCCAGTTCCTTGCCAATCTCCTGTGTGAAGCCGAAACCTCACGCAGGAACAGAAGAGGAGACTGGCCACCATATAGAGATTGGCTCTCCAGAGGATTCTAATTTGTGGGTCACGAAGACATAAGGAGTGGTGTCACATGAGCCGGTGCAGGTACTGGCCTGAGCGATGCCCCTGGACCTCATCCTTAAGTATGAAGTAAAGAGGGACTCCAATCGGCGAGACTCCAAACTTATGGAAGAAAACACTACAGCACTGCTGCCGCATCCCGTATGCCAGAAATGGCAAGGGAGGGGGATAAAAAAAAATGTGCCTTACCAATCAGCTACACACTCCCTATTTGAATTAACTTATTTAAATATAGAATATCTTATATAAAATTTTTGAATTAAAAATTGAAGTATTCATTTTAAAAAAGAAATATGAAAAATTTAGGGAACATCTACCTTGTACTGAACCAACACAGCCCATATCTATTGAATAAATAATTATTTAGTTGACGGTAAGATCAACGAGAACAGACGTTTTTAAATATAATTGGATCAAGAAAATTTCTCTTCAAGCAAAAGCACAAATAGTGAATAAAATTTGATACACAAATTAGCGTAAAACTATCCATAGCAGTGTGGATGTCAAGCTCAAACATGGTTTGAAATACCGGCAGACAGACTGACACGGGTCTATATTTATTCCTTCTTGTTTAATGGGGTTCTTACATGGTAAATATTATATAAGCATTATTATTGAAGGTATGCTTCACACATACCAACATGTGCAGTAAAAAAAAACAAAATGTGTAAAACCGTGGAGTGAAAACTCTTTTTTTTTTTTTAAATTTATTTATTGATATTTACAACTGTATACACATATATACAACAAGTAAATTTGCTGTAGGTGACATAGTGACATGATAAAAACATGTGGAGAATCTACCCATTGTTTGAACTCCAAAAACATTTCTAGAGGAGAAGATCTCGAGGCCATCTTCCAAGGAGTGAAAACTCAAATAGGAAACCTGGTTAACCTTGTTTGAATCAAATTAAGTTCATCATCAAATATTCTCTACATTTACAAAAAACTAAACTACTCTCATTAATAACGTTAAAATTTGTCAATTGTTTTTGACGAGCTATGAGGAAACTAATTGTATTACATGATTTTATATTCCTATTATGAAAAATGAAGATGAACTGTATAGCACAAATAGATACTTTTTGAGATCTGAAAACTTATTTTTTTAAGTTTTAATATCCGGGAATTACGTCTCACGGAGCACATGTGTATCTTTAAGGATACAACCCTGACTAGTTAATACCATTTTCGTTTACCAGCGGAACGGCCCCTCCCCGTTCCAATAATCCACTAGCGTCAGACAACCAAGTAACAACCTTCATTGGATCCCTTACCTAACCTTATAATGCCAAAAGGCAATCCAAGGTATCATTAACACCCATATATACATATAGCATACCTCCTATATGTATGTACCAGATATTCAATAACATCATTATAGGAGGGTATGAAAAAAAAAAAAAAAAAAAACATTTTCGTTATAACAGATATAGAATTTCATGATAGAAAACCTACACCACCCCTACAACCCGTGAAGGATTAAGAGTGCAGTACTTTGTAAGGAAGTACTGTTACTATACCAACGGTTGTGTAAGGAGGTGACTTGGTCAGAATTCCGCTCCACCGCCAGATTTTTACTCAATAGGTGTACCCAATTTATGAGGCTGGATGGACCCTAGGAGGGCTCCAGGACTCACAGGGTTGACTCACGGCTGCAGTGTAACATAAAACAATTTTCTGCCCAGCCGGATTAGAACCCGGGTCCTTGGAGTTAGTAGCATCGTGCCTTACACAGTGTTACCGCGCTGATATAGATTTCCCTTCTAAAAATTAATTTTAAAAATGAACGAATCTTATCTAAAGAAATTTCAAGACCTTCTGCAAGAGAAAGAAGCTCAGATATTTATTACAGATCCTCCCGAAGGAAAAGTAAACGAATTAAACTTTCATTGATTCCGAATTGAAATCGTAGCTTCTGAAATGGAATTTCTAGACTTAGCTTACAAAAATCTTGCTACTGTAATCAAGAATCTAAAAGCAGAAAAATGTAATTTTAAATTAGATTTAAGAAACCAAAAAAAATTACTCCCATTAACTATAAAATCGTACTTGCTTCAAGCAAAGTAAACAAATATATTATAAGTGAATATTTCTAAAAGTTGAAAAGTATCATAGCTGAGAACTTGTATTGTATTATACATTCTAAGGTAACGCACATTATTATTTGCATTTTATTTTTTTTAATACTACTTTTTATTTATTGATAGATATTACAATATGCCACACAGTTGTGGGCAATAGGTAATAGTGATGAATGATCTCATACATACTAAAATAAAATAAATTAAATAAATGAATAAAAAAAAACTCAATGAATAAAAAAAAAAAACCCTGTGAGTAAAATTTATAGAGTGAAACATAGAATCATATTAAAATTTATGTCATAAAATCTTATTAAAAAAATATATATTTCGAGATATTACAGTTTTGGACTGTATAGATCTTATCTTATTAAAAACATTTCATAGAAATGTTGTTTTCATCTGGGCAGAATAGCCTGCATGGAGTTGAGTTTTTAAGTCATATAGTTCTAAAATTGTATTAAGGTCAGATAAATTATAAATATCATGTTAAGTATGAAATGTTTGAGGATTATACATGTAATAAAAGATGTTTTGTAGTAAATTGTCCCTGAGGACGGCCGGATTGGCCGAAACGTCGGACAATAAAATGTGTTGAGACTAAAATGGATAGAAATTAAATTATTTATTTAAAAAAAATATTTTTTTGTTTATTTATGTTATTTCTTTGCTGACCGCACCCCCCCACCATCTTCTCCAATCAGTAAGATACGGTCAAACACCTCATTAATAACTATACACATGAAAAATATAAAAAGTAATATATGAAATGAAAAAATAATTTAATTTAAGGATATGTGTCCCCTAAGATAAATACATAGTTCATGGATTAAAATTTTTGTTTGGCAAGCATTTACAAGTTCTCAGTAAGTAAAATGAAATTACATTGGGTTATTGGCTTAGCTAGTGTTTATAATGTTAATCAATATATGCCTATTTATTTGATTACAATGATGCAGAGGTTTGGTTATACAATAAGTGAAGGAATAGGTGTTGTTTAAAGGAAAGAATGGGTGAGGATTGGCGAATGGAGGTGGGAAGAAATTTCAGGAGGTTGCACGTATGACGAAGGATTTGCTGAAGAAGGCGGTTCTATAGGAGGGCATATATAAATCAATCAATTAATGAGTGGATGGATGAATGAAGAGTGAGGAGATCAATGCTCGTATTTTTGATTTAAAGAACTGGGAATAAGAAAGCACCAAGGAGGTATTGCCTTCGGGAGGTTGGGTAGAGCCACTTCAACTCAGAATACCAGCGGGAGACTTGAGAGCGCCTAGGGAACCCAAAGATAAATCTTACAAAGCAATTCATGAGTCTCTTCAGTCTCAACTCTAGTCCTGTAGTTAGCCCTCCATAGACCAAGGAACCGTATTCGAAGTGGGGGAAGACGCGAGAGGATACTAGGAACTGAAAGGTGTTTAGAGGAACGGAATTACGGAATCTTAGGAATCGTTTGAGTACAGTTATGGATTTGCGTGTGATTTGGGAATTGTGATTATTCCAGGAGAGATGTTGGTCGAAGGTGACTCTAAGTTTTTTTTATTGTAGGATAGACGTGAATTGGTTGGTTGTTAAGGAAGAGTAGAGGGCAGTAAGGGAGGGAATGAATACGATATATATGTATAAATAACTAACTCATAATTTATCAATTCAAACTTTTGAAATTTTAAATAATATTATAAATTGAATTGACCGTACATTATTGGAACGAGACTTTCAGGAATGCAGTCAAGAAGAAACAACGTAGGCCTTCATGAGAGAACAAAAGAACTAAATAATCCGTCCTTCTTGTTCATCTCCGCCTAACGCAACAAGCCCTGAGGAAGAACTAAATTGTCGAAACGTTTGAAACCAATACATAGTTGAAAACTTTTTTTTTCTCTTTGATCGTAACCCTGACCATCTCCTTGATATTTTAAAATTTTAGCCTGCCGATAAATAAGGAAGTGAAATAGTACAGACTCATTGTGGTTATAAGAACATACGATAAATGTAAATATTTCATCAGTATTGTGCACATCCGATATTTATCTAATCAAATCTGGAAAAATCCTTAATCTTTTGGGGCTAAACTCTTATCTGTCTGCTTTTATTTTTAGGACTAATATTAAAAAAAAATACTAGAAAAACCTATCTCTATTTTTATTGTTAAATAGTTTATAGTAGGTCAATATTTATGATTATTTTGAAAAATTTAAAGATTCATTTCTAAGAATCAAATATACTATTTAATTTTTTTTTTAAATATTTATTTATTGCTATTTACAACTGTACATTATAATACATTTAGTAAATCTGGTCTAAGTTAAATTGGAGTGTTACAGGCGTGTAGAGAAACTACCCATTGGTAGCACTCTAATGACATTTTACATTAGCTGGTCTCGTGGCCATCTTCTTTTCAGGCACCCCAGAGGATTGTCAGGAATGGAAGAGAATGCAAGATTAGAAACTAGGGGGTTTGAGTGGTTAGAGAGTTTATAATGGAAGGAGTGATATCTGGTTCGGGCTAGATCGGTTACATAGGGAACATTAAGGTCTTTATGTATGATTTTATTTGTGACAAAGTAAGGGGCATTGAGGATTTTACGAAGGATTTCGGATTGTAAGGATTGAATACAAGAGGAATTCGAAGGTTTAGTGGAGCCCCAAAGCTCAACTCCATATGTCCAGATTGGCCTTATTACAGTCATGTAGATCACTCTTTTGTAATGTGTTGGAAGTTTAGACCGTTTGTCTAGTAATTGCAAAAGGGTTTTAAACGAGGGACGGGATAATGACGTATGGTAGAGGGAATGGAGTTCCAGTGATATGCAGCTCGGGTAAAAATGATTTATCATACGCAACAGTTCGGTGAGGTGGAGGGCAGTTGTCAGATAAACGGGGCACGGTAGTACGGGATTGTGCTGAGATTTTGAATTGCAGGTTTTCTAGGATATAGGAGCGGCGCTGAGTACTAATTACTTCGAATAGAAAGGTAGCTAGGAAATATTGGCATCGGAAAGATGGATTGAGCCACTTCAGCTCGGCGTAATACTGGTTATTAAATGATATTAAAACTCAAATAGTAAATAATTATACTATTATTATTTACTATTTGAGTTTTTTGACCGCACCCGGACCATATTCCATTCATCAAAATTATCAACAAACTGAGGGACGCATGGTTGGAACGGACAAACCGTTATACCCATGCGTTTGCCAGTTTTGACTTGCATTCGAACAGGTCCAATGTTTTTTGTTTCGATAAGAATAATAATAATTCAAAATTCTATTTTTTTTTTTTTTTATTAAAAATAAATATTTTGAAATGTTTGAATATCAGCTATATGAGATTAAGCAATCCGCTATTTTCTCCGATTACAGAGATATATAAGATAATGAACGATAATCCATGGTAGTTTTAAAAATAAAGATGTCTTATCTATTCGCGTTCATGTTTTGTTTTCCTTTAAGCAATGGAATTCAAATAAAAGAAACAATTATGATTTATACTTAACTGTCTTTTATTAAAATCTATTTTTGAACTAACATAATAATTAAACACATAATCTATAGTTAATTTAAAAAATATTTTTTCAAATTGTAATTAAAAGTTTTTAAATCTAATTTTAATCTTTTGATTTCTATAACCTGCAGGTATTTATTCAGATATATCATTTTACAGATGGTTTGAGCATCCAGTTCAAAAATGGCCTCTTATTTTCGTGTTTTAGGACTAATTTGTGAATATGATTCGTTATTTTATAAAATTAATTGATTACACGTTATGCTTATTCCATTGTTGCAGAAACGTAAAAATATTTATTTAGTAATTCAATTTAGTGTATAACTTTTGAATTTGGTTATTCAAAATTAATATATAAAACATAAATTTAATGAATTTATTAATTTTTATATTTATATACGTGACGACTAACTTGCAATCCTCATACAAGACTGAAAAAACAGGAAACTTTACGTCGATTTCGATTATTAAGACTTTTGTTATACAAACCACCAAAACTTCCAATATCTTACTAAAGACTAATCTATATGACTATAAAAATACTTATATGGACATATGGAGTTGAGCTTTGGAGATCCACTAAATCTTCCAATTTCTCTCGTATCCAATCCATACAATACAAACTTTGTCACAAATAAAATCATTCATAAAGACCTTAATATTCCATATATAACCGATCTAGCCCGAACTAGATATCAATTCTTCCATAATATATTCCCTAAGCCCCTTAGTTTCTGTCCTTGCTTCCTCTCCCATTCCTGACAATTCTCGGGGCGTCTGAAAAGAAGATGACCTCAAGACCTAATGTGGAAATGTTATAAGAATGCTACTAATGCCTAGTTTCTCTACACTTTTGTTTCATACCATTATAATCTAACATCACATTTACTTGATGAATTTTTATGTAATTACAGTTTCAAATTTCAATATTTTCACAGCTGACATTCCAACCCATCCTAACACAATCCTCACCACGTATGCCGATGACACATGTCTATTGTCAGTGAACAATGATCCTTACATTGTATCCCAAACCCTCCAATCCCACATCACCACCCTTGAAGAATGGTGCCAAAACTGGAGGATTAAAATAAATTCCAATAAATCCCACCAAATCACATTTACCCTTCGACGTAAACCCATGACCTCTTCCCCTACAATAAACTTTTATAATACCCCACTTATTTCTGTCGAACAGATCCGTTACTTAGGACTACATCTCGACAAACGACTGACATGGAATCCTCACACAAGACTAAAAAGACCAGAAACAGCTCGTAAATTCCGACTGTTGCAACATTTACTAGACAAACAGTCTAAATTGCCAATCCATTACAAAAGACTGATCTACATGACTATTATAAGGCCTATCTGGACATACGGAGTTGAGCTTTGGGGCTCCACTAAACCATCAAATTCCTCCAGAATCCAATCCTTACAGTCCAAAATCCTTCGTAAAATCCTTAATGTTCCTTACTTTGTCACAAATCAAGTCATCCATCAGGACCTCAATGTTCCATATGTTGCCGATTTAGCCAGAGCCAAATACCATTCCTTCCATGATAAACTTCTCAACCACCCAAATCCACTTGTTTCTAACCTGGCTTCTCCTTCTTTACCTAATAATCCTCCTAGGCTTCTGAAAAGAAGATGGCCTCGAGATCTTCTCCTATAGTAATGTTATTGGAGTTCTATTAGTGGGTAGATTCTCCACATGTTTGTATCATGTCACTATGTCACCTACAGCAAATTTACTTGTTGTATATATGTGTATACAGTTGTAAATATCAATAAATAAATTATTAAAAAAAAAAAATTTCAATATATAACTAAGAAAAATAGTGTGATAGGAAATAAAATACTATCTTTGATTTGAAAAAAATGTATGTTATATTACAAAATTAAATGAACAATACAAGCATTTAATTATGAAGTGAGATAACGTATTACAAATTAATGAGAAAGAGTGTAGATTCAAGTGACAGTCGATTATTATAAACACATCAGCTACAAACACGTGTTTAATTAAAACACAAGGGTTGCTCGTGGGGTTGAAGTGCTTCAAAAGAGTTATTTTTGTCTTGAAATGAGATTCGTTTGATTATGAATATATTATCATGTATTAGGGATAAATTAATCAGAGATAACTGAGGTGCTTGTTTACTTGATTAGCCGTTTGAATTAATTACATATATTTGTAAATGAAAAAGGGGAATATAAAACAAAAATTTGAAATAATTTTCCTTTAATCTTCATTCCATTATCCTATGTCTTTTTCTATTCAGAATGTGATACCTCAATGTGGCTGAGTCAGGTGAAAATTACTATTGTGAAAACTGAGAGCCGGAACTGTCATGGATACGGTATTTATTTATGGTCATTTAGAGTCGTATTTCTGGCAATTTTGGCTATTATTTTCAACTATAACTAATTTTTGCCCTTATCTGCTGTGACTATATTAAAATGAGATTCAAAATTTTTACTGATCTCTACAACCCCTCTTACTATCAAATATAGGTAAGTGAAAAAATAAGGAAACAAATAAGATAACTTATCTCCTGTTGCTAAGCGCGCTCTTCTAATTTATTGGATTACTAAAACCTATTAGTGGGGCCGCCCATAGCTCAGTGGTTAAGACGCAGTCTAACCAATTTGATGTCTATTGGTGGTGCCGGTTCGAATCCGGATGTTGACGTTTTTCATTGAGTGGCGGTCTCACAAAATGAAGAACATTGACCCCCAACCATGGTTAGGTTCTCAGTCAGTATAGTCCTATAAAAAACCTGTTAGTGACTATTTATTAATATTTTGAAGAATAATAAGAAAGTATAGCTGTCTATGGAGTACACAAACTATTTGGTCATTTCATATGAAATGTTCGTTTTTGTAATTTTAGAAATTCGAAGTAGCATTATTGGACTTTAATTGTTTACCACATTTATGTTTACATATTTTAATTAGCATTATCAATTCTCTCTTTGTTGGTGATATTTATTGTAACTACCATCAAATATGATCAAATATCTTTGTAGGAGTAGTAGTTTTATGATATTTGACAATAAATTCACAAAATGTTAGTTTCTAGTTGTTCGTATAAAATGTCGGATTTTCGAAAAAATATATCTCTAGACCCATAGGAGCAGTACGTTCTGTACAATATTTTTATGATATATTGCTTTTTAAAAAGATATGTCTCGGGGGCTTTTTAAAATTTGCTCGATTAAACTATCTCAAAGTCTCTCCTTCCCGTTTTAAGCTAATACTTCGAAAATAATATAGGGCCCTCGCTCTCCGGGGGTTTAGCGGGGCGGGTCAGGGGGGGAAGGATGGCCTTTTTTTTTAGCGTTGCGATCTCGTCTTGTGAGATTGTGACATGTCGTTCATCGACCAACCTACTCGTTGAAATTGTCCAATCGGAAAGATAGATAAGTAAGGCTACCATGGAGGGCGGGAGTGGCGGGTTTGATGCCGTTTTTCGATTTCAGGGGCTTTTTAAAATTTACTCGATAAAACTATCTCAAAGTTTCTCCTTCCCGTTTTAAGCTAATATTTCGAAAGTGATATAGGGCCGTCGCTCTCCGGGGGTTTAGCGGGGCGGGTCAGACGGGGAAGGATGGCCTTTTTTTTTAGCGTTACAATCCTGCTCTAGTGAGATTGTGACATGTCATCGACCAACCTACTCGCTGAAAGTGTACGTTTGAAAAGTCATATAAGTAAGGCTGCCATGGAGGGCGGGAGTGGCGGGTTTGATGAGTATTGCATAATTTTATGCTTGTAAAAATCCCGGGTAGGGCCGGGCTCGAACTCACAATCTATGGGTTGGCAGACAGGCGCGTTATCACGCTGCTACCGTTACTCCAACAAAAACCTTACTCATCATTGTAATTTGAGCGAGAGTGAGATAATCCATCACCACTTTAAGCGCATTAAATTATAAAAAAAAAACTATATCTCTCTCTAAATTAACATGCATTGTGAGTCTATACATTGTAAACATGATTTTCCTACCCACTTCTATTCTTAAATGAATAAACAACAGCTTGACACTGGATTTTGAAATGCAAATTTATATTTAGCAAATTTACTCTACTTTAAATGCTGTCCTGTTACATTTTCTATTGGTATTGGTATTTGTAAAAATGGAAACAATCCTCCAGGGCCGTTCCATCACAAGCTGGACCAAGCTTCTGTGGGTCGAAAGTATATTTGTGTGGACCGACATTTAGAGTTATTTCATATTTACCGGAAAGTCGTAGTTAGGCAATTATTATTATTAAGTGAGTTAAAGGACAACTGATTTTTAGGTAGCTTTGAGGAGCATCCATTTTAATGAAAGGTAGGGACCTTACCACGGGTTATAGATCGATTCTCGTATTATCTAAGCATATGAAACGACTCTATAACAATTTTTTTTGGTCGGCTATTCAATTGGTTCATGATTACGATCTTTTTCCGACTGCTAAACTGAAGAACCTCAGTAATAATAAGGTGTTTGTTGACTCAGATTCAATATGAGGGGATCTCCAGTCACAGCGGTCAGTAATGATATTTAAAAAACTGAAAGTTGTTTATTTGCGCCGACATTTCGCCCTGAGTATTAGTTCTTCATCAGAGCGACTCATACAGAGCTAGGTCTTTCTACCTGCCCTCATACCTGACGAATATATTTATTAATTCCAAGTAGATAAATAAATTTATAGTATGTGATGGTTTCATATCTATACATTTAATTCTGTTGATTTTATAAAAGTATATTTTATTATTTTATTAGAAATACGTTCCGGGTACCGTCAATAAAAATCTGGTATAGTAATAAATTATTTAATTTTAGCCATGTTGCAAGGCTTCATAAGGGCTAAAAAGATACAAACAACTAAGATAGATTTACAGTGAATAGTATAAATAAACAAGGATTACAAATGGTTATTAGACAATTATTGAAAACGAAAATAATAAATAAAAAATGGATACAAAAGAAATATAAAAATATAGTAAACTCTTAACCCGGCAAGAGTGTTCTACTTTCTTTTTTTTTTTTTTTTAGGCAAATCAAAATCTGCAGTGATTGAGTTTTAATAAAAAACTGGTTCTGGAAATTAATGGAGTGGACTGTATTTAGTGGATTATGAATAATGAGACATTGTGGAATAGAGCCTATATTCTTGTATATTTTATGACATTTAGTTATATGGTTTAAAACCAAAAGTGATTACAATTTGGATTAGTGAGATTAGCTGAATTTTAATTATTGAATATTTAATGAATGGACCATTTACTTGATGATTGACTTCTCATATTAAGCTTTTCTGTGGAGTTTGAAGACTAGTTCTTGTGTTATGCGTGGTCCTCTCATCCTGATTCCGCCTCCCTCCCTCCCCCCTCTCCGACTCATCCTAAATGATAGTTGAGTATAAGCAAAATGAGGTTGCCCTTGTTGATGAGTTCACTCATCAATGTCTTTGTTATCATTATATGTGTTGGTCCCACAAAATAAATATATGACACCATATTTACCATGGTTGGTTGATCACCTCTCGATGACCTCCCCCTCCGTATCTTGGAAATTACCAGGAAGGGCATAAAAATAATAATAATAATAAGGTTAACTAAAAATGTTACATTTGAACAAATAAAATTACGCCTTTAAATGTTTACTGTATTTTTATATTTCTTTTGTATCCATTTTTTATTTGTTATTATTTCCGTTTTAATTAATTGTGTATTACCCTTTTGTAATTCTTTATTTATTTATATGTTTGAATGTAAATATATAGTTGTCGTGTGAATCTTTTTTTGCCCTGATGATGCCTTGCAACGAGGGCCGAAACGTTGGCTAAAATTAAATAGTTAATTACTGATTGAGTTTTTTTTTTATTGACCGCTCCCGGATCATGTTATTTTTATTTATAAAACACACTCAATCAACAAGCTCCCAATATTCTATTATTGTTTGTGTATTATATTTTCTGTGGAGTATTTATTTAAATATTAATAAACCTGGCCATGATTTTCCATTAAACCGATTTTGCAAGAGCTATGTTTACTTGAAAAATATTCGACGCGGAGTTAGTATGTATTTCGTTATACACAAAATAAATAAAATTCATTGGATGAGCGAATCAAGTGCTGTGTTGACACACGTGATGTTTTCCTCCAGCGCTATATTGAAAGTCTCGTCACGTGATTCAGTTCGTAATATTCTACGTGATAACGCCTTTGCTAAATGAAAATAACAATACTCTGAGTTAATTAATTCTTCTTTTATTTTATTTTCTTTAATTACTTTTAATAAATTAGCATGTATAAGGAAATCTTATAGTCAACTTACTTGAGATGCAAGATGAGTTGTAGATTAAAAAAATAGATATAATTTATATGCGATTACAAGGAAACTTTTTTTTATATACATGTTTCCAACTAATCCTTCATTCATGACACCACTTAAGGATGCACTATTTGACAAATAAACAAGAAAAAAAAAATTAGCTTGTAGATTATAATGTGTTTGTTGTTGACAGACTATTAATTATATATGTGGAGAGGATTGGTGGAAGTACGATATGTGCAATATGTACTAAATACAAATAACTAAAATATAAACATTTTATTTACTGATATTTACTAAAAATCATTTAGTAAATTTGAACTAAGATCATAATGATATGATACAGGCATGTAGAGAATCAACCCATTGGTAGCACTCTAATCAAATAAATACAAAAAACGAGAAAATAACTATTATAAAAAAGTTAGTTATAAAATTATTTATTACTTCTCTTTTTTCATACTTATGTGTAATCTCTTTATCATTTTAATTTCTTCTTATACTGTTTCTTTATTATTATTATTTTCATTTTATCATTGTTGGCCCACTTTTCTTTTTCTGCATAGTTATATTTCACCTCTTTATCTTTCTAATTTCTTCTAATACTATTTTTTTATTATTATTATTTTATTTCACCTCTTTATCTTTCTAATTTCCTGTTGTTTTTTTGTTTTGTCTTTTTATTATATTTGATTCCATTATGGTTGGTCACTTCTCTTTTTCTTCATACTTATATGTAACCTCTTAATCTTTTTAATTTCTCCTTATACTGTTTTTTTTTTTAATTATTATTTTCATTTTATCATTGTTGACCCACTTTTCTTTTTCTTCTTAGCTATATATCACCTCTTTATCTTTCTAATTTCTTCTAATACTATTATTTTATTTCACCTCTTTATCTTTCTAATTTCTTCTTGTTTTTTTGTTGTTTTTTTTGTCTTTTAATTATATTTGATTTCATTATGGTTGGTCACTTCGCTTTTTCTTCATACTTATATGTGACCTCTTAATCTTTTTCATTTCTCCTGTACTGTTTTTTTTAAATTATTGTTTTCATTTTGTCATTGTTGGCCCACTTTTCTTTTTCTTCATAGCTATATCATCTCATACATATATCACCTCTTTATCTTTCTAATTTCTTCTTGTTTTTTTTTTTTTTTGTTTTGTCTTTTTATTTTATTTTATTCCATTATGGTTGGTCACTTCTCTTTTTCTTCTTACTTATATGTAACCTTTTTATCTTTTTAATTTCTTCTTATACTGTTTTTATTTTTTTTATTATATTTCATAGTATTATGGTTGGTAACGTCTCTTTTCTTCATAGTAATTTATCACCTTTTTATATTTTTAGTATTTTCTTATTCTGTTTTTTTACTATTATTAATTTTTATCATGGTTGGTCAATTATCTATTTCTTCGCAGTTATATACTCCCTTTTTTTTTCTTTTCTTTCTTTTTTTTTTCTTTACTTTACTTATATATTTTCATGTTATTCATTTTATAGTTTACTTTCGCACATTTTTAAAATCTTAATAGAGAACTGTTTGATTTTAAATAATATATATTTTTTCCCATATATTTTCTATGTTTGTTAACTTTTTATATAAATTCTTGCTATTCCAATGTTATACGTTATTTTCTTATATTATTACTTTTTAAATTTCTTATAATACTTTTTTTTCTTTTTTTATGATTGTTATCTCAGTTTGTTTTTATTTCTGATAGTAATCTAAATTTTGAGACGAAACTCCATCACAAAAAAAAATTATGTTTCACTTATTTGTGTTTGTTACTCCTCACTGACCGCACCTCCGACCATCTTCTACTCATATAAAACTTATAATTATTGTGAAATAATTATTATTGTGAAATAGTATAAGGTTCTTTTAATCTACAGTTATGTATTTATACTATGTTCATACAAGATTTCATATTAACTTATAGCAAAGAAGCTCCAGTCTGTCCAAGAAAGCCACTGGTTTCATATGTCAATGAAACTTACACAAGAGTTGCTCCAATTTGTACACTTTTATGAAAAATAGTCTCATAACAAAGGTTAATAAAGTTTTTTTTTTTGGCTCATCAAATATGAGCAAAAATGAATTTCCAGTATTAAATTGTAAGTGGCCGAAGAAAAAAAAAAAATCAAGAAACAAGTCTACTTTTATAAAACTACATTTGTACACTAAGTTTCGTCGACATTGACTTGGCCGAAATGTTTTTTGTTGGATTGCTTAAAACAAAATAAAAACAACCAGTAAAAATTCACCTTTCTCGATATTGAAATAACGTCTTTAAGATTAGATCAGCGGCTCACAAATTTTGTTTGATCGGAGATCAAATAACGGTGAATTCGTTTATACGTATTTTATCGAAAGGAACCACACTCATCAACATGGTTTTTTCACAATTCCCATCACTATCCGGGTCCCAAACCTGAGCACTATCGATGAAGGAATAGGATGAATTGGATACAATTCAATATAAAGAAGAAGAAATATTATAGAATTAGCTACTCAACTTTCTAATGGAGGATGAGCTTGAGGTGGATGCAAGGCATCAACAGGATAGAGGAGTGGGGGTATTTGACGGATTACAAATTACGTTAAATTAGAAAGCAAAAAGATATAAGATCATATTTAAGTAAATGAATATTAAGAAATTAATTTATATCATTATATATAATTTTTATTATTACTATAATATTATTAAGGGTTAAAGAGACAAATTCTGTAATAACATAGAATAATAACTGTCCGTTATATGTTTAAATGAAGCCTATTGTCTCCACCAATGCATTTATATTCGGAATCGCTTTACCATACAGCACTTGGCCCTGTACAAACGAGCCGAATATTTCCTGGCGTTCTATTCTTGTTTGTGGTTTGTGTCCGATATTTCATTCTCTGTTGGTTTAACGATTGTTAAAGGGTTTTACCAATACGACTGCTGTTTTCACGTACAGAACATCGAGATATTTTGACCTGTTTTCATCAATCTAGAAAGTTCTCTATATGTTAAACTTCGAGATAAATTTTTTTTTTTAAATATTTATTTATTGCTATTTACAACTGTACATTATAATACATTCAGTAAATCTAATCTAAGTTAAATTTGAGTGTTACAGGCGTGTAGAGAAACTACCCATTGGTAGCACTCTAATGGCATTTTACATTAGCTGGTCTCGTGGCCATCTTCTTTTCAGGCGCCACGGAGGATTGTCAGGGATGGAAGAGGATGCAAGATTAAAAACTAGGGGGTTGGACTGGTTAGAGAGTTTATAATGGAAGGAGTGATATCTGGTTCGGGCTAGAACGGTTACATAGCGAATATTAATTTATACAATAAATTAAAATCATTACAAAATACAATATAAACATTTAAAGAAGATAGAGAAAGAAAAAAATAAAACTCTCATTCTGCGTTTTAGTATTAGATAACAAACTGAAACTGAATAAATTAAAATATACTTAATATTGTACAAAACGTTCGTAGAACCTGGAAAAAGTAAATTATTTGTTTACCATCTTAAATTTTGATTTAATACCTTCAGTTCATCTTTTAGTGTAGTTAAGGCATCACTATTGTAAACGTAAAATATTGTTTTATTCCCTCATTTTTTATGTTAACTACTTTTATTTTTTTTTTAAATGGGCTGATACATGTGTTTGTGCTTTTTAAATTTCATATTCTATTCAATTTTCAAAAATAATATATCCATCTTCGATGAATAATAAACTAGTTTTTACTAAATTCAAAAAAATGAATTGACATTTGGTTTATGTCACTGTAAGTAATAGGTCTGTTCTGGCCGGGCAATATAGTTATACTTCAAGGTTCAGAAAAGTTGGATTGTTCTGTAGATAGATACATCTCCTCAATTTTTTTCTTTTTTCGAATGAGTTGCGTTTTATCTATTAATAGCAATTTCTAGGCTGGTAAAATGGTAGGTTAAGATGATTTTTATAATTTGGATGTTTTTTCTATTTTTTTTATTTATTATTCTTATCGTAATAATAATAAAATAAAATCGTAATAATAATTCTTCATTAAAATAAAATTAGTACTTCACAAATATATAATACATGAAATGTAATATTTATATACTTCACTGTCTTCTTCCTTTGATTACTTGTAGCATTATAAGGTGTTGGTATGAGTCCAGCTAAGGTGGTACAGTCTAGCTATAGCCTATGGCTACGTCATAGAATTAATGGAACATGAAGGATTTCCATCGAAAACTTACACAGCCTTAAACTGGGAATATCAACATTCGATAAACTATATACTAGACTACGTTTACACTGATCCTAAACATTGAGCCAAATAATAATAACTCTTTTCGAATTATAGGTGTTTTAAGAAAGAAAAGTTAGCTCAAGTTGTGAATTAGTAGTTGCGTAGAGAATTTAATTTAGTCATTTATAATAATATGATTAGACTTTAAGTTAGTTTTGGAAATTAAATACTCGTTGTCAAAATAATCCATTGTCAGCATAATGGATTTTTTTCACACCGATCTCCAAAACTTTTCTTTAAATTATGGATCAAATCAGATTAACTGTGACGTTTGTTATTAATTTTTTTTTCTCTTCTTAAGAATTATTATTTTTTATCTATTTATTTTATTTTATTTTATTTTTGGTTTACATATATATTTTTGATAATTCATTTTTATAACTCACAAGTGTTCAATATTTATAGCGTTGTAAATGGGTAGGGGTGTTTTAACTATGTAAGGATCACCAGGGCTATCTTGTAATAAATAAAAAAATATAATATGAATATATATGATATGTAAATGTTATAAAAATCGGAATTAAAGGTTGTAGATTTAATGCCTGCGAATTTGAATATTGAGGCACGGAACCTAATTTGTTTGTACCAAAGTATTCGCTATAAAAAGAAAAAGTAGTATTGTGGTTTACTGTGTAAATCCAAAGACATAAAACATTGTGGCGATCCTTAAGCATGGAATCTTTGTCTTAATGAGCTGATTCCTGTTGGAAGATTGCCACATCGCGTTGTAAATCTCAGTCTTTGTTTGTAAACGACAGCAGATAATCATCAAGCATACATTTACTTCACGTAGCCAAGTTATTGACTTACGATCAAATAATACCATAAATCGATAAGTGTTTGGCTAGTGATATTTAAAATGTCTAGGTATCAGATTTACTTTTTATTCGGAGCTAACAGTTCCTTGGGCTAATTGGTTCAAAGCCTATGTCTATTTAATTTAATATTTATTTCATATTTATACTATTTATTAGGAGGATGAGAACAAATGCTGAACTGGCAGGCCTCTACAGGAACCCGGATATTGTAAGCGTGATCAAAATGGGACGGCTTCGGTGGGCGAGCCATGTATTAATAATTACCCAGGATCAGATTCCTAGGATGATCCTGGACGAAAGAATATATGGGACAAGGAGAGTAGGAAGACCCCGGCTTCGATGGATCGATGAAGTGTCATTTTGGGAATCCACTATTGGAGAGTACGGCAACCATTAGACGGACGAAGTTGCGGGAGGCCTTGACTCTTCAAGAGTTGTAGCGCCACAGATGATGCTGACGTATCAGATTTATACGGTTTATTGAATCTACCTAAAATCTTTAATACATGGGGAAGACCTTTATCGGACTTATTTGGAATTAATTTCTATTTAATCATAATATAAAGCTGTATCACAATTTTAAAAATTGGTAGCTAAAATTCATGGAAGCTAATTTAACGCATTGATATATTATTAACAAAGATTTGTCAGGTGAATTATAAGAAAGTTATTATCAGGCACGCAACTATTCCTAGCTACCGTCTGGATCATTATTATTATTTTTTGTTACAAATGTAATAATAAAGAAATTAAGGATATAAAATAGAAAAAAATAAGGTATAGGAATGTAATAAAAGGCCGATTTTTTTTTCAAATTCATGAAATAGCCTTTTATTTATGCAATAAATTAAAATCATACAAAATAAAATATAAACATTTAAAGAAGATAAAGAGAAGAAAGAAAATAAATAAATAAATTTATATGTATAATAATTGACAAAACATTAACTTCTTTCTATCAATTTTCTTTCAATCTTTCTATATACTTTCCTGTATAGGCCATCCCTTTCGGGAGTAATAGTTGGCACTTCCCGGGGTGACCAGCCCTATTGGGAGGCGAGTTCTTTCCATTTCTTCTTCCATACATCCCTGTCCCTTGCATCTCTCCACCAGAGTGGTCCTGCGATCCTCTTGAACATATCGCTCCATCTTTTTTTTTTTGACATTCTCTTCTTCTTTGAAGGTCCTATGGAGTCCATTCTGTGGCAATGTTTGACTATCTGTCATATTCGCACCGAAGGAGATGCCCTGCCCATTTCCATTTGCTCAATCTTGTCATCTTCAGTGTGTCAGTGAGTCCTGTTTCTTTCTGGTTCCAAGCATTTTTTATTCGACCCCTTTTCCTCACATTCACAATGCTTCTTTCAATATTATTTTGCCACACCTGTAATTTCCTTTCCTGAGCTATAGTTAGTGATCACGCTTCCATGAGTGACTTGCATTGAGGCTAATTAATGCAACTATCGAAGACCTGCCTTTTAAGGTCGATACTTGTTTTTGATTTCATTATGGCTAACTATATTTAGATGAAAATTAATATAGTTAAAATAAATAGTTAAAATATATTAATAAAATATTGAAATTCTAGTTATTCGGAAAAAACGGTTCGGTGTATGAAAAAGTATATCTAAGAAACCATCGGATGTAAAGATGTCATTTAGCACTCAAATCAAAGTTTCATCATTTTCTATGAAATAATGTTTTAAAAAAATGTATCTCTAGAACTATTGAGCATGTGTTAGGGCCCATATTTTCGTAAATTTATTCTACTTATAATAGAAGTTTTGAAGATAAACGTTATAAACTAATTTATAGTACATTTATAAATAGCTCTAATTTGAATTCTGGATGATATATGTACGTCAAATAGTTCCTGAGGTATATTTCTTTATAAATCAAAATGTTTTTTCAAAACAACTAGAAATCAACATTTGTGGAAGCCTGTGTGTGTTTGGAAGCCTTACGGGGTCCTCCGAGCCTCATTGTCGGATTTAAGTAATCCGAATTTTGCAGTTTTTTTTGGATTTATATAAAGTCGGGGTCGGGGGTCTCATTTTCTGATTCCCCCCCCTTTCCGTGGACACCGGAAGACTCCGAAGACGCTGCGACTGCAATGCCGCCCCAGCCTAAGCATCATGCAAGCTAGGCCCTGGCCTACCACTACCATCACGCCGGAGTCCAGGACACGTTGGCCAGCCACGGAGGTACGAAGACGTCTCTTCAGACAACAGGCGAAGATACGTGGTTTTCACCATATTCGCCCACCGTACACCTCGACGAGGGAAGCGGCTAGGATACGTCACCGCGGCGGCGAAGACGTCACCAGATAAGCCAATATAAGTTATGAGACCCCAATGTTCAGTTTCATATATTCATATTCATATATAGATAAAGATTACTGAACTAACACACTAATATAATTGCCCCCCCAGGGATTAATACTTTATAAATAGAAGAAAATATACATGTATGTTTTTATGAGAAGAAAGTGTCTCACAATTACCAGCCCCCCTTTTCCACACATTAATTACAAGCATAAAATTACACTCGGTACACCTGCAGTATAGAACGAGCAGGTCCCGATGTAAACACTCATAAAGTAGTTTTATGTCTATTAAATTTATAAAAAGAACCATTGATCATTCAGAAACGTTTAGAGGTTCTTTCCTTTTATGAAGACAGCCTTAATTTGTTCCAGCTGTTAATTCCCAGGTCTTTGTAATGGATTTTGGAAAGTGGTGCAAAGTATACCTACGTATCTATAAAGATATTAATAATAAAAAATGAATCAACACAGAGTAAACTAAAGGTTTTTCCTAGAATTATTCTTTAAGGAAGTTGATTTATAAATTCTGAATTTTACAAGTGGGTCGAAAATGCTAAATATCAGCCATATCTATAAGGTTGAGCAGAATAACCCAGTTTACTTTGTCTGTACTAGATTGCCCTTTCGCCGTTAATGAATTGAATAAGAAATGACATTGTCAGTATTTAAGCTAATATAGGTCATAGATTCTCAAACGTCATAAAAATGATTTCGCCTAATTATCTAATTGAGCTCAAACTAGTTCGGATCGTCAAATCAGATGATCTTAAATAATAGAGAGCGGACCACAGTGCTGCGGGTTCAATTAATGCTTGTCAGTCGCTTGTCATGTAACTCCACTAATAAAATTTTTATTGTTATTTTAATTTTAATTGCACATCATTAAATAAAATACTTGTATATATATATATATATATATATAAACCAATCCTTAGACATAAAATTTGTAAGCTTATTAGTACTTAGACATTTAAAAGTGTAATAGGTATTTGAATTTAGTTTAGGTCTGTGTACAAGATTTTTGAAGTTGCATTCCGTTATGGATAAGTCTTATATTTTGTAAATCTGATTTTAAATAAGTACTTTTCAATTATTATTATTTTTTATTATTTCAAATAGAAAATAAATTCATTTTGTACTCAAATAAAATAATTTTTATCCCAATTAAGTCTAATAACACTCTGTATTTCTTTCGGGGATTGGTTCGCGATTTTACGGTACCTACTTTATAGAGGCTGAATAGAAAGGCTCCCGAATCCACAGGGTTGACTTACGGCTAATTTAAGGAAATAAAGAATTATCTGCCACAGCCGGATTCGAACCCGAGCTCAAAAATCAGTAAATTAGCGCCTTACTCACTTATCTACCCGCTCTCTTGCTAAATTAATTGAAAAACTATATTTTTATCAAGCGTAATTTGTTTCTTTATATTAAGAATTTATGAATTCAACACAGCTAAAATTTATTCATGGAAGAAACGATACTAAGAGTAAAAAAAAAAAAGAAGAAAAAAACGGAAATAATAGGCTCGAAAAGGCCTTGAGGCCTAAGGATAATATGCTGCCTTCAGTTTTAGGCCAACTGTTTACTCACAAATATGGCGAGTCGTAACTGCTAGTGACGTAATAAAAGGATTCGATGTGGTCCATTAGATATCCTGCAATAGGTTACTACTGTCATCATGGTGTTCTATATTTTAGTTGAATTAACAATGTTATTTTTTTTAATTTATTTTTATTTTTTATGATTCTTACCCTGATTGTTGAGTGGTAGTATTTCTTGATGTAGAACAGGTTTTTGATCGAGTCTGTCACCCGGGACTGCACTCTGGACTCTGTAAATTCCTACCATCCACATACTTTCTAATCATCCGTGCCTTTCTTACTGATAGATTATTCCAAGTAAACCACAATAGTTCCTATTCATCCCTCTATTCTCATTCCACTGGTGTTCCTCAAGGTAGTAGTACTCAGTTCCCATCCTCTATGCAGCATAAGCAATCCTCAACAATTTGCCGATTACTCATGTATGCTCATAGTTAATAATAACCCTTTAATAGCATCCCAAACTCTCCAAACCCGTATCACAGCCCTCGAAGAATGGTGTCGTAATTAGAGGATTAAAATAAATCCCATCAAATCATCTTTACTCTCCGTCGTAAACCTACCGACTGCCCTACAATATCCTTTAATAATGTTGCTCTTACCCCGGTCAAACCGATCCGTTACCTTGGACTACATCTGGACAAACGACTAACCTGGAATCCCCACTCAAGACTGAAAGGTCAGGAAACTGCACGTTGATTCCGACTATTACAACACTTACTAGACAAGCGGTCTGAACTTCCAACACATTACAAAAGACTGATCTACATGACTGTAATAAGGCCAATGTGGACATATGGAGTTGAGCTTTGGGGCTCCACTAAACCTTTGAATTCCTCTCGTATCCAATCCTTACAATCCAAAATACTTTAATATTCTCAGTGCTCCTTACTTTGTTATAAATAAAATCATAAGTTTATTACCGATATCATTCCTTCTCTTATAAACTCTTTAACCATTCAAATTCGCGAGATTCTATCTAACCTCTTGCTAGCAATCCTCCGAGGCGCCTGAAAAGAATATGGGCACGAGACCAGCTAATGTAAAATGTCATTAGAGTGCTACCAATGGGTAGTTTCTCTACACGCCTGTAACACTCAAATTTAACTTAGAACAGATTTACTAAATGTATTATAATCTACAGTTGAAAATAGCAATAAATAAATTAAAAAAAAAAAGAATGATCTTATTATTAGTATCCAGAACAATAATGTGCAAATTCTAACTTTTTTTCTGTTCCAAACATTATTACTAAAATTTCTGATTCCCTCATATATAATAAATACCCGTAATAAAGTTATTAATGTTAAATATTTTAGTTTTATTTGAGTAATGCAAGATTTTGACCCCTGCTCCGTCCTCCCCCCACTCCAGACAAATTCTTTTAGCTGCGTCTATGGATACCATCCAAAATGTTTATTATATTACCTCTAATGGTTAAAAATTAATATTTTTTTCTCACGATTTCTAACACGCTTTAAGTCGCATACCAAACTTTGAGATACAGGTTATACTTTTGGACATTTTAAAAAAGGTCAGACGCCTGGAGCAGGGTCCAGTTCGCATGTTAATTCTGCGTGCAAAGGAATTTATGAGTGCGAAGGCTAACAGGTTCTGGTTTGCTAACTCAACCCGTTTAAGTGACCTGCGTAGGTCATTAATTTAAATTGGCCAATATATTTGATATGGAACGCTATATATGGATTTAATTATTTTTATACTAACGTATCTTATTTAATTGGTATATATTTATGAAAAAGTAATATTTTGGAATATACCACATATATTACTGGTTATTTCTGAAAATATTTTCCTGGTTGTTATTCTTATTTGAAATTTATATAAACATGTAATGAGATCCGGCAATCTTAGGCAGTATATACTCGTACATTGATTGAACACTATTTAAATTTTGATATCAATTAATATAAAGATGAAGTGATAAGACGGTAGCTTTAGTAACATAAATTTAGTAACGATTAACTTGGCTGTATAATTTTTATTACTGATCCGATTTAGGTGAATTTTTCTTATTCGTTTAGAAAATTTTATTATCTCTGATATTGTGATGTATAAACTATATAAAATGTGGGAAGAAGATAGTAGACCGTATAAAGTAGATTAGGAGGAAGATAGTCAAAGTGGCGGTCAATAAAAATATCAAAATAGTTTTCTTTTACTACTGTGATACCTTTATTGACCGCCACCCGGACTATTGTTTATTTTTGAAAAGGTGTTTAACAACCTGGTCATCAACGTCTGTTGATTGTTGGTTTTGGTAAGGCCTAGTTGTTCCATAGTCATAGCTTTGTATGGTGTACTGATCCGCACCAGTGGGACTCATTTCCGTATGATTTTAAATATTATAGGCAATTATAATTTGTTTAATAATCGTAACGATAGTGGAAGGGATAGGGAAAGGATGATTAAAGCAGATAAGTAACTATTCTAATTTTAAAAATAAGGCAATATAAATAGATAATTATAATAATTAAAGGTTGATTATTAAGCCTCATGGATGAATTTAATGACTCTTTCTATTACGGATTCCTCGTTTCTCAATGCCATTGGAACATTTGTTGGTATCCCTAACTGGTTCAGAGTTAATTTGTAAACCACCCGGACTATCATCCTCTAATATATAAAATATAATTAGTTTTTATATAATATCTTTCACATTAATTCAATATTTGGACTGTATTGAAACAATTCAGACTGACTGACCTTTCAAAGTGTGGGAAATGATTTTTTAGCAATGTTAAACGAAGTTCATTTTCGTTTTTAGCACCTCGAGAAACCCTTAAATACGAATTTTTGAAAAAAATCGAAACATTTTTAGCCCAAAATTTCCGCCCTACTTTGCATTTGATTCCTTTTGAAAAATAGGAATATTTTAATTTCTTTGAAAAATGGTATTTGAGGGTTTGACACAACGCTAGAAACCAATTTCTTTCGCTGTTTCCTTGAAAAATATTTGTACTAAAATCCTCATTGGTTTTTTATTTTTAGTGGGTAAAAAATCATTTAATAAAATCGGTAATATTTCTTTTCCTAATTTTTTAGAAGGAGACAAATTGATTGATATATGATGAATGGTAAAAAATGTATTTATTTTTAGCTGTGCACCAAAAATCCTTTATTAATAAATTTTTTTTACCGAAATTCTATCTAGACTAGCCTATATTCTTCCTGGGAAAATCCTGAACATTCTGGTGCGGCAGTGCATAAAGCAAAAACAAACAAATATTCAGTTTTATATATTAGATTATATAGAGAATAACATACCTATATTTGTATGTTGGAAACATTAATTTGCCTAATCTTAAACTTCGTCTCAAGATTTATCTATCTGTAACAATTAGATTCTATAATAATTAAACGGGTCTACAAAAAATATACATGAAATAAAAATATAAGTTTTTCAGATGTATGGTATAGTTTTGTGAAATTATATGTATCTCTTACTCAGAGGTAAAAGAAACGCTAACATAAAAGGAGGTCAGTAAAAAAAAAATGTTTTTTTCCTAATTAATGTACAGTAGACTCCGCTAATCTGGACCTTTCCACAACCCAAATCACCCTTTAAAAAAAAAAAAAAATATTTGTTTTTATGTATGTACTGTATATATATATTTACATTAAAAAAACACAACGTATTATCAACTCCTTGTGTACTAAGGCTTAAATAATCTAGTTAAAAATACAAAATCTTTCAAGCTTTTAATTAAAATTTGGAAGCGTTTTATTTTTAAACTTTCTTAATCTGCGGATATAATTATCTGTTTTATTAAATTATATAAATTGGGAGTTGTTGACACAATGTTGGTTTACGCAATTCAATTTTAATTGTCTTTATTTTATTGAAAGGAATTATTACAATCTACCACAAATTAATAGTATAAAGTATTAGTATAGTTATTGTTCATACTATATGTTCAGACATATAAGAATAATAGAAAAAAAATAATAACAAAAGAGATCACTGAATTAAAAAATAAAGTAAAATAATAATAATAAAGAAATACATAAATAAAAGAAAATAACATCATGATTTGTATAAATAAAAATATGAATCTATATAAAAAATATAATAAAATAAAATTGATCGAATAATAAAAAAATAAAATAAACAAATTTTTAAAAAACTGAATTTACAATATTTGCATTCTGGAGAGGAACTCAGAGCCAAGCATTGTAACCACCATGTGGAAGGTACAAGAAGGCTCCAAGGTTTTACACTATTGAACACAAAATTAACTGTGAGTTTTATGAAAATTCGTATGTATGTACTTAGAAAAATTTTATTAGTTTTTCGATACTCTTTTTAAATAAATTACTAAATTTTGCCTCTAAGGCCCCATTAGTTGTAAATTTTTTTAACAAACAACAAATGAAAATTTTAAATTGTTTGACAAAGAAATAGTTAAAAAATAAACTTCTGAACAATGATTAATTATTTATAAAATATTTTAATGTAAATACATTTGTAATTTTTGTTTTTAAACTGATTTCTTATTTAAAAAATAAATAATAAAAAATATTATGAATTAGGTCAATAAGGACTGGTAATACTAATATAAGTGATACTTCACCACTATTTAACTATTGCTTTACGTTTTGGCCTAGCATTTCACTCTCCACAATCTACTAGGAATATTCTACTGAAATACATGGCAAAATAAAAATAAAAATAAATGTAAAAATGACCATAAATGAATTACTTTACATTTCTGTGATATTAAACAATCTCCACATTGTCAATATTTTAATGCCTACAATCAATTTTTGGTCATGCTTTAATTAAATAAATATTATATGAAATAAATAATAAACGTTAAAATTTAATCAATATAGTACAATACTGAATTGATTAATGTCAAGTTATTAATTATGACAAGTAAATTCATTTTACCACTCTTGTTTTACAAATTAGTCATAAATTTCATCATCTTATTGAATAAGAATTTATTTAATGATGCCGACGGTTCATTACCATTGCGTAAAGCAACATCAAATTAAGAGCAGTAGTATTTATATATTAACTGAGAGTAAATCTCAAATTATGGACCATTAATGAGGCTATATTTGGATTCATAAACGAAAGTCTGGAGCTCTGAATTTCAGGCCAATTAAGAACTTCTTAACGTTTAGTTTATCTTATAGAAACATCTAATAGAAATATAATCTAATATTATTAAATACGATCAATTAAACTTGACATTTTTTTCTGAGGTAAAGTACATTAAACCAGTATAACATTTCATAACAGTTTAGCTACTATTACATGATATATGATTATATAATTGACATTATATATAATTGTATATCAGAAATAAAACATTATATAAAAGCGATAGGAGTCACCTGCTAAAAAACATCTGAGGTGTCTAAAATGTGAAAAACTAATTACGGCTTATTTCATGAGTTACAATATTTGACCACATATTAGTGTAATATATAAATAATGCATAATTTAATATTATATTTTACTAAAAAATTATAAATCTTTACTGTTACAATCCATGAAGGTTCAGGGGTTCAGTACTTTGTAAGTAAGTACTGTTACTAGACCAACGGTTGTGCAAGGAGGTGATTTGGTCAGAATCATGCTCGACCGCCAGATTTTTACCAAATTAAGGGTACCCAATTTATGAGGCAGAGTAGACCCCAGGAGGGCTCCAGAACCCACAGGAATCATGGCCTCAGTGTAACAGAAACCAATTTGGAGTTAGTAGCATCGTACCTTACCATGGTGCCACCACTCTCCCTGTTTATTATATTTTATTCAATTATTCAATTTGTAGATTCAGTGTAAATGACCCTACTGGTCGAATTACTTAAAATAAAATAAATACATCTATACAGATTATGAAAAGGATCGTAATTGACCGTGAGTTCAGAAACTTGATAATATTTTTTAGAAAACTTCATCATTTGGCATTTAGGGACGTTTTTATGTTTTGAATCCTTGGAACAGAAAGGTTTTGATATGGCAAATTGTAAAGTTTTCGACGACACATTCGAATAAACGATCTTTCAGAATGAAATATTGTGGCAAAATGGAGAATGGAATTAATAATAAGAATATTTTACATATTTATATAAAAAAATTAATATTTTTTTAAGATCATTTGTTAAAACCTTTTGTACAACCTATACTTTCTCAAATATAAGATTTGTTTATTGACGCATTTAATTAAAACAATAAACTGAACCGACATGGGTAACCTGCCAATAAAAATATATCTACTCAAAATTTGTGATTTTAAGTCTTAAGGTACGAATTCAAATTTCAAATAAAAAAAAAATCCGTTTGTCCGATGCACAATTGCTTTTCTTTTAACTTAATATCTTTTCTTGAATAAACCTTTCCTTAAATTTACTTATATAAAATTTATATTTTAAAAATATAAATAAGTAAAATAAGAAATGGTTAACTCACTCAACAATTACATACATAACATTTAATGAATTTACAACTGATTACATAGCTCTCGTAGATATTATATAACTAGTTTTCCCCTGCCAGGACTGTCGTATAATATTATTTCTTTTTTTTTCTTTAATTCATTCGAATTATAAGCTATATCATGCCAATTATTATTTGCAATATAATATTGTCAAGAAACTCTATTCAACACAAACAGTTCAAAAATCTGCATACTTTACAACGAATATTTTTTGGTTACAGTTTACATAATAAGTAATTACGTTAACCCCCCTTGGTAAATATCATTTCAGTTATTAATTAATTATTTAATTAAGATTCAGCTATTCGTAAGCTTATTTTAATCTTAAATTTTACCATTTGAGATTTCATAGCTTGGCCTAACCATAACTAGGTTGTTTTAGGTTGGCTACGAATGTTTTGTGGTAACCCTCGGGCCTGAATAATTTGAGACATGAAAATTGGAAATTTTTTGAGCCATTCGGTCATCAAAATCGTTACATATTTTGTAGTGCGTCCACTAGGTTCGTATAGTTCATCAGTTTTCTTCCGAACAGGTGCGTACTGTGAACTGCTGGGATTTGGTTGCGAACTAGTGCGAAGAAAAAGAGTGACAAATGGACTTTGGAAAGATAATTTAGGAGAAATGTTGTCAAAAATGTATCAAATTGTTTCCTTTCTCATTTGAAATTAGAATATGTGGTAGTTATTGTCAATTTAAACATCATGCCCAAAATGAAAAAATTCACAGAACTCGTTTCTGTTTGTGTAAATGTGATTCACCCACATTTTCCGTCTTGTTTACTGTGTCTAGTCTACTGAGAATCCGGACGATTACTGAGGCAAAGGATGATAAGGATTCGCATGATTTCGTATGAACGGCGTTCGGCAGGTCGACCACAGGCCTTAAAGAAGTTCTTCTAGTTGTCAGAAATAGTTAGTTTTTTTTTTCAATTTTATACCAGATCGGCCTGGTGGGCCTTACATGGTTGATATAACTTATATTCTATATATATTTTTAACAGTTGATTATGAGGGGGAATAGTCATACAAAATAGTTAGTGTGGCACAACTACCAACTACAAAAAGTAAACGTAACTCCTTGGAATATGTGGGTAGCGAATATAAAAGCAATCGATATTCACAAGTGCTTTTGATAAGTAGTATTTCGTATTCGTAATTATGAATGGTTGGGGGAAGCGGGTGACGGTAACAGCGTGGTATAGGCGCGTATCTGGCAACCCATAGTTTGCGAGTTCGATCCCGGCTCTATCCGGGTTTTTTTCAAAATTATGCAATAATCACTCACAATCTCCCCCCAGGCATTTGTGAGGCCAATGGGTGGCACTCACAAAAATAGGCTTGGGAGTGACGGACCCACCCTATGAAAACCACGTCATGAAACGCACGATATATTTCTTAAGTACATCACGCGAGGCCTTGGACCACGGTCTGTCGCGCCAATGAAAAAAAAAATAAATAAAATTGTGAATGGTTGGTCGTCAGGTCCGGAATTGGCTCATCGGTTTTCCTTACTGGTTCTATGGATCCTTGGTGGGGATTGTTTGCTCTGATCCAGGTAGCGATAGTAAACTTAGTAAGCTTCTAGCTTTTAGACAGTGTATTTCGTACTTGAATCGACAAACCCGTTCTTACTGAAAATATTTTCATAATAACATTACCGCATTACTAGTGTTAATTCTGATTTATTTCAGGTATGATCTGCTATATTGGATACTTAATTCTTCATTGGCAATTATTTCATTGGATGGAGGTGTCAATATAGAGATTTTCGCTTTTAAGTATATTTTAAATTTTCTACATTGAATATTGTCTTATTTTTCCTATAGATTGATTGTGATTGTTTTCAAAAGCTAAAAATCTGGTGTAGTGTGCTCATCACATAATTATTTGCCAACCTTCTTACGTCTCCAAGTCTTGTGATTTTGTCATTACGTCAGTATATTTGTTATTTTGGAAAAAAAAACAAATCTAAGGATTAGACGTTATGCATAAAAACATTTTACTTTTCCGTGGTCTATGAATTCGATATTTACGTTTTCTGAAGGTAGTAATAACAAATATGCTGTATTGTATTCTCTGTCAAGAATACATCAGTTTAACAAAATCTTAATGCATCAGGAACCGTTAGGTTAAAGCTATTTTTCTACTTTATACATCCATAAAATTCTTTTTATGAGTGGCGGTCCCACAAAATAAAATACTTTGACCCTAATATATAGTTTGGCAGTGTAGGACTCCAATGGTAGTCTTGGCCAAAAAGAAACAAAAAAAAAACCTCTATTTGTACTGTATAAAATAAAAATTAACTGTTAAAGTTAATAAACAAGATTTGAAACAAAGTATTTACACCAAATCCATAGAATTTTAAAATAAAAAAAATTAAAATCTGAAGGTTGGGGGAATTCTTTAATTAATTAAAACACTGAGAGCACAAATATTTCTCTGTTCGAAAGTTCTAAAATAAGTTTATCTGAACACAAATATGTGGAGCGCTCTTCGATTTGTGCCCAAAGACCGACACTCAAAGGTCGGCCATAAATGTATGCAAACTTTAACCAGCCTATCCAAATATATTTTTGATTGGTACATGTTTGCACATGTGCGAATTTGCCTAAGTTTGGCAAGCGTGTAGAGACACATTAAGAGTTTTTTTTTCAGTTTGTTCGAACAATTAATATTTATTAATTCTATCTGAAACGGAGGACATACTCCACTTTGTCCTATAATGAGAAAGAATTTTATGAATATATAAAGTAGAAATAGTTTTAACCTAATCGTTCCTGATTGCATTAAGGCTTCGTTACCTTTTGTTAAACTACTGTATTCTTGACAGAGAAAACAATATAGCATATTTGTTATTACTTCCTTCAGAAAACGTAAATATCGAATTCATAGACCACGGAAAAGTAAAATGTTTCTATTCATAACGTCTAATCTTTAGATTTGTTTTTTCCAAAATCACAAATATACGGACGTAACGACAAAATCACAAGACTTGGAGACGTAAGTAGGTTAGCAAATAAATTTTATGTGATGAGCACAATACACCAGATTTTTAGCTTTTGAAAACAATCACAATTAATCTATAGGAAAAATAAAACAATATTCTACGTAGAAAATTTAAAATATACTTAGTTTAAATATACGTAGTAGCTTAACATATAGCGAAAATCTCCATATTGACACCTCCATCCAATAAAATAATTGCCCATGAAGAATTGTGTATCCTATATTGCAGATCATACCTGAAATAAATCAGAATTAACACTAGTAATGCGGAAATGTAATTATGAAAATATTTTCAGTAAGAACGGGTTTGTCGATTCAAGTACGAAATACACTGTCTAAAAGCTAGAAGCTTACTGACATTTACTATTGCTACCTGCATCAGAACAAACAATCCCCACCAAGGATCCAAAGAACCAGTAAGGAAAACCGATGAGCCAATTCCGCACCTGAAGACCAACCATTCACAATTACGAATACGAAATAATACTTATCAAATCACTTGTGAATATCGATTGCTTTTATATTCGCTACCCGCTTATTCCAAGGAGTTACGTTTACTTTTTCTAGTTGGTAGTTGAGCCACACTAACTATTTCTGACAACTAGAAGAACTTCTTTAAGGGCTGTGGTCGACCTGCCGAACGCCGTTCTTACGAAATCATGTGAATCCTTATCATCCTTAGCCGCAGTATTCGTCCGGATTCTTAGTAGAAGAGATGATATCTATATGACGAGATGATAGCTATGAAGTGTCAGATGGTAAAATTAAAAATTAAAGTAAGTTTAAACCTTCGAATTCCTCTCGTATCCAATCCTTACAATCCAAAATCCTTCGTAAACTCCTCAATGCTCCTTACTTTGTCACAAATAAAATCATACATAAAGACCTTAATGCTACCTATGTAACCTATATAGCCCGAACCAGATATACCTCCTACCATTATAAACTCCCTAATCACTGAAACCCTCTAGTTTCTAACCTTGCATCATTTCCATTCCTGACAATCCTAGGAGGCGCCTGAAAAGAAGATGGCCACGAGACCAGTTAATGTAATAGCTCATTAGAGAGGGTAGTTTCTCTACACGCCTGTAACACTCCAATTTAACTTAGATCAGATTTACTAAATGTATTATAATGTACATTTGTAAATAGCAATAAATAAATATTAAAAACAAAAGTAAGTTGACGAATAGCTGAATTTTAATTAAATAATTTATTAATAACTGAAGTGATACGTATACGTATTCGTACTTATTACGTAAACTGTTACCCAAAAATGGTCGTTATAAAGTATGCAGCTTTACTAACTGTTTGTGTTGAATAGAGTTTCTTGATAATATTATATTGTAAATAATAATAAGCATGATATAGCTTATAATTTGAATGAATTAAAGAAAAAAAAGGAATATATATTATACGACAGTTCTCGCAGGGAAAAACTACTTAAAGACTTCGTAATCTTTAATTTTTACTGGGTAAAATTAAAGATTACGAAGGAGAAAAAAAGATGTTTATGTTTGAGCAATTAAATTAACTAGTATTTGATTAAAAAATTCGAATGAAAGTTAAATTTCTAGGTTATGTAATACTATTTATATGAATTTGTATCATCTACCAACTGATTTGTTGATATTTGTGTTTTCTTTTATTTTAGCTCTCTTTATTCTCTTCCTTTTTTTTTTTTTATTTATTTATTGATATTTACAACTGTATAAAAAATACAACAAGTAAATTTGATCATAATGACATAATGATATGATATAGGATGTAGAGAAACTACCCAGTAGTAGAACTCTAAAAACAGTTTACAATATAAGGTCACGAGGCCATCTTCTTTTCAGGCGCCTTGAAGGATTGCCAGGAATGGAAGAGGAAGCAAGGTTAGAAACTAGTGGGTTTGGGTGGTTAGGGAGTTTATTACTCTTCCTTTTTAAGATGAAAATTGTTTAAATCCAATTTAATAATAAATAAAAAAGTCAAAAGAACAAACAACAGTGTACGGATACCGACGTTCGTTGTGTTTTTGTTTACCTAGTATTTCTAAGTTTTGGATTTGTGGCAAGTGACCAACGTATAGAATTAGCATAAGGATTGTATATTATTCTTTTTTCATTTTTGTGATATTTTTTTTGTTATTTCCATCTCTTTACTGTAAATTTTGATTATATAGTTGGATAATTAGCTCTAATAAACTGTTTTTTTACCACTTTTATAAACGAAAAATAAAGGAAAAAAAATTGTTTGTTATATTTTTTTTCCAGATGATTAATAATTGATTGCTCCCGTCTGGGACGTACGAAATAGCCCATATCAAATCCATCCAGATGAAAACAGACTGTGAACTCAATTATCTTATTCCGTAAATGATCAACCGACCGGTTTATTTATGTTGAAAGGAGGAAAACTCCGCGTTATAGATAGTTGGAGACAGATAATCATATATGATTTTTATCTATCATGTGCTTTTCAAGCGACTGGAAAAAAAAAAGAAAACATGTTATTATTCAGATATTAAAATGCTATAAAATATAGCTATAGATAGTTAAATTCTCTTATAGATTTATTAAATAGGTCATTGCGATACTAATAGCTATCTAATTTAAATAAATAAATAATAATTTATTTATTTATTATACGATACGTTCCTTTACAATAAATATTTAACAGGATTTAGAGCTTCAGAGTAAGGAATAAAAAAAGAAAACAGAATAATTAATGCGTAATAAAAAATGAAAAACGATTTGAAAGTAATTTACAGGTCTTTAAAGAGAAAAAAAATGTAAATTTATGATATTAATAACTAATTATTAATAGTCAAATTGATACCAATTGAAAGTATAAATATTAATACACTAGGTTTTATAGAGTTTTTATATAAACATTAAATGAAACGTTTAATTTATTGGAAATGGCAAAGAAATATTGGAATCAACGGGGATATTCGAACGTGGGAAGGGTACTGGAGTGACAGATAGAAATAGGAATGGAATTACAGAGGGAAGATCTAATAATGAAGGATTTTTCAAAAATTAGTGAGGGGGGGTTCAACTTTTATTTCTGTTGCGGTCCCACGAAATGTAAATTGGACGTCCAGGAAAGGGGTCCAATATAAATGAAAAAAAAAGGTTATTTATACGTCAGAGGCCTTTACGAGGGGAGTTGACTTTTATTTCGGAAAGCAAATTGACTCCACCTCCCTAACACTATGATTAGAATAGGGTGGTAACCTGTAGATATCCGTAACCCTCCTTATGTGTTAGAAATGACCAGGTAGAGGGTAAAAAAACATTATGATAATAGAATTTTATTTTAACTTGTAACCGCGACGAATTTTCTTCGGAAAAATAAAACATGTTGGTATTTTTGTCTTGTTTGGTCAAAGTTAGGAAGGACTGTGTCTCTGAAACTAACCGAGGTGACTAAAAACATTTATCTTTCAATTTTTCAAGGTATCAAGAAAAAACTTGAAGTTATTGAGGGTTTTATTTTTTTTACAATTTATTTTCTTAGCCTTGTTATATTAATTAAGAAGCTCTTATTTTTTTTAGGGTTTTTATTTACTGATATAAAAAATATATGTTCCAAATAAATAATGAACCGTGTTGTAATATGCAGATTTATTTTGTTATCTGTATTCAATTTACTCTAGTGTGTAAATCTGGGTCATAATGAACTGTACTTAATGATTGGGAAATGTAAAGGTATCGAGTTTTTTTTATTTTAATAGCTGAGTAATCAAGATCAAAATTCCTTTTTGATTAAGTGATAACTGAGTTGAGTGCTTATTAATTGGACTTAATAGTATTGCGTTTTAATCCTGTTGACCTGATTTTTCTTTAATTTGCAGTGATTAATTAGAACGAAAAGGTAATTCGTCTTTTTTAATTATTTTTAACTTTTTTTTTTTTTTAATAATTTATTTATTGAATATTAGGTAATGAAGGTGAGAAACAAGTGGATTTGGGTGGTTGGGAGTTTATCATGGAAGGAATGGTATTTAGTTCTTGCCAACTCGGCAACATATGCGACATGGTGGTCCTGATGGATGACTTGATTCGTGACAAATTAAGGAGCATTAAGGATTGTACGAAGGATTTTGGACTGTAAGGATTGGATTCGAGAGGAATTAGATGGTTTAGTGGAGCCCCCAACCTCCTCCGAAGCAAAATCCTCACGTTTAAGGCAAATGAACTCTACCAGTTCTGCAAAAGCTATTTCAATAATGGTTTGTACCACATCCTCCTATATTGTCCAACATTTAAAGAAAATAGAAAATATATCCTAAAGCCAACCATACCCGCATCTTTTTTTTTTTTTTTTTGATTGATCGATAGATTTATTTATTGATAGATATTAAATTCTGCCACACAGTTGTGGGCAATAGGTAATAGTGATGAATGATCTCATACATACTAAAATAAAAAAAAAAAAAAAAAAATAACAACTCTGAAAATATATACAAACAAAAGAATAAACAAGATGAACACAATCAAACTATCTGTATGAAAAATAAATAAATAAAATAACATAATGATAAAATAATATATACAATATTTACACAATCGACCTGAGGATCCCTGAGCCCACTCTATCCCCCGCGTGTTGTACCCGCATCTTGCAACTTAAAAAACGTCCAAAATATATTGAACATTTACAATCAAGTTAAATTGAAACTTGATTTAACACTATGTTTTGTTTTTATGTTCCATTGTATGTTTATATTACGTTTACTCTATGTTTACATTGAAACAGTAGCCAATAAGTCTGACTTTGTAAGTGGCATGTCACTAGTTTTCCTAACCCAGTTATTATATATACTTATATAAGGTTTTGGTTAATTAAAAATAATTATAGCACTACTAGTGATCCATTACAAAAACAGTTTTATAACATAGTGCTGCACTGGGCACATAGTACAAGAGCCGGGAAGAAAAAAAGGCAGTTATCTCACCCCAATTTTTGATTACTTTAATGAAAACTATGTATAATTACTAATCAAAAATGATGAGTCTGCCAAGTATAGGTAGTGGTAATAAAAAATGGCGGCTGTTTCAAAACATTAATTTTTCATTCGGAGCTCTTTATGCAAACAAAAACTACAAACAACACTAGAAAATCTGAAAGAACATTATTTAAAGAAGAATAAATTTGCTGAAATATTAGCCCTTATAGAGCTATTTATGTCCACTAGTTCTCGAGATATAGCCTTTTAAAAATCAACAATCCATAAAAATATACTGAAATATCAGTAGTTAGTTTTTTGAGAAATCTATATCTCAATAATCATTCGACGTACATATGTCTATTAGCACTCAAATTAAAGCTAGTTTAATATACTATAAAGTAGTTTAGGACCTTTACATTCATAGAAATAATAGTGTTCATCATATGTACTAAAATAAATTGATTTTTAGTTGTTCGGACAATAAGTTTGATTTATGAAAAACTTTATTTCAGAAACCATTGGACGTATGTCTACCATGTCTACCAGCACTCAAATTAAAGCTAGTTTAATTTACTATGAAATAGTAAATACCTTTTATCTTTATTTATCCATAAGACGCACATATGTCTGCCAAAACTCAAAATAAAGGAAATTTAACTTACTATAAAGTAGTTTATGACACTTATCTTCGTAGGGGTAGTAGTTTTTATGACATAAATTTGGCAAATGAAAATTTGTCCGAACAACTATAAATCAATTTATTTTAGCAAATTTCATAAAAACTAATACTCCTACGAAAATAAACGTAATAAAGTACTTTATAGCTCAATTAACTAGCTTTGACTTGAGTGCCAATAGACATCTATCCGCCAAATGGTTTTTGAGAACTATTGAACGTAAATAGCTCTATTAGGGCTTACATTTTAGCAAATTTACTCTACTTTAAATAATGCTCTATTAGATTCTCTATTGTTGTTGGTAGTTGTAAAGATATAGAGCTCTTAATAAAAATGGATTATTTTTAACATTTTGAAGAAGTCGCCATTTTTTATTCCCCCAACCTATACTTGGCAGACGCATGAATTTTGACTAGTAATTATATCTAGTTTTCAATTAAGTAATCAAAAATTGGGGTGAAATAACTGCCATTTTGATCCTCTTGGGCTCTTGTACTAACAGGTTTGTTATAAAAACTGTTACTTTAATTTAATGAGATTTGTACAAGATCTTGTCATTCACAAATAAATATATGTCCATATGTAAAAAAATAAATAAAATAAAATAAATTATTTTGCCTTGCTATCCTCCCCCCCCTCTAGTCCTTCCAGCTGAGTGTTGATAACCACTTCCAGTTAGCCACTCACTATCCGGCTCAATGACTTTAGTATAGAGCACGCACTTCAAGGTCTTATCTCCGTTCTCCAGTCAGCTCATCTTGTCTCGGTTTAGTTATTTTACCAATTGGTCTATATCCTTAAGCTATATCCTTAATCTTCCAGGACCATTGCAAATCCCAATAGAGCCAAAACAATATTTCACAGAATAGAAAAACTATTTTAAGAATTTTACTCATACATCTTACTTATTAAACTGCAAGACAAGAGAATTTCTTTTAATGTGTCCCGTTAGAATTTATTTTTAATAAAAAGATTTATTACTAGTTTTCTAATTTAATATGTGTGAGTTTTATGTATGTATATATTTTTACTATATTTAATGTGTTTATATATTTTTTGTAATTTTGACTCTAATTTTTTTTTATGTTTAATGGAAAAAAGAGAGAACGTTTTAAAATTAAAAACACCTATAAAAAAGATAAAAAGCTAGAAAAAAAAATCATGTATTATTTTAGCACAAAATTCAAACTTTTATAATATGACTATTTATATTGTTTTATGATCTGTCTATTTATATTAATAGCCTTCATAATAAATTGCTCATACTAGTTATAAGCATGCTGTGTATGAGGCAACCCGATGAAATTGGGCAGAACAAGTTTTTAATAAAGTGTTTTTCTCTCTCTTTATTTATTGTATAAGAGTGGTTAATTTTAATAATAACACAACTTCAAATGATACCTTTACTCTCAACATTTGTTTGTTTCATTTGCCAACGTTTCGGCCCTTAGGCCATTATCAAGGAGACAAAATAAAAATTGTTTTCATATCATTCCCTCACACATAACACTAATATTTCTTAACATACCACATTATTGATTTTTCACCTATCACAAAAAACTTTTTTCAATATTATCCAATTACCTAAGTTAAACAATCTTAAAAAAACATTTCTTATAAGTTTCCAACTAACATTTTTAAAAATGGCTCTCTACTTATAAAACTATGTGGTCATAGTGCATCAACATCTATTTTAAAGACGAAATTTGGTTAACAATTAATTTTTAAAAAAATATTTTGATGCATTGAAATTATATAGTTTTGATAACAGAAAACTATTCAAATATTTTGATTATTGTTCTTGTTTTGAGGTATTTTGACTTGGACAATTATTAATATGTGATAAATCTATAATGAGGTGTTAAGAAATATTAGTATTATGTGTGAAGGAATAATATGTTTTTTTTTTTGTTTTTTTTTTTTGCCAAGACTCCCATTGGAGTCCTATACTGCCTAACCATGGTTGGGGGTCAAAGTTGTTCATTTTGTGGGACCGCCACTCAATGAAAAAAGTCGACGTCCCAGGCCGGATTCGAACCGGCACCGCCAATAGACATCAAATTGGTAAGACTTTGTCTTAACCACTGAGCTATGGGCGGCCCAAATAATATGTTAATAATATGAAAACAATTATTAGGTTGTCCCCTTGATAATGGAACGTTGGAGAATGATATAAACAATTTTTTTTTTGTATTTGTTATTTAAGTATTTTTATTATATTTTTTCATATCTTTATCAAGATTCTATCCATTATTCTATTAAAGGCACATTAGGTTAAAACCTAAATATGAAAGGGAAAAAGAAGGGAAGGAAAATAAGGAAAAAGAGAAAAAGAAAAAGCTAAAAAAAAAAAAATCAGAAAAAATATAAAAGAACCAAAGAGATTAAAAAAAAAGTCATGTTTTAATGTTGTACAATATTAATGTTTATAATAATTATTGTATACTTTTATAGGCCTGTTTGTTGTTAGATTAAAAATATTGTCTGATTGGACTAAAATAAGTATGCTGTGTAACTAGTAACCCAATGAAGTTGGGCATACAACTTTATATTTATATTTTAATAAAGTTTTTCTTCCTCTTGTTATTAAGTTTCATTACTTAAAGGACATCTAGTAGATACTGAATTAATTTTCCCCTGAAAAATGGGAGTTAGACATCAATATTTTCGATAAATATTTAAATTATTCGTATGAAATGCTCCCATATTAATTTTTTAAATAATATTTTTCCAAAATTGGATATAGATAGGTAAGGCGATGTGTTGTATATAGCATGGGCGTACCCAGCGAGGGGAAGGCAGCAGACCTCCCCCCCCTCCCTTGAAGTAAGAAAAAAATAAATTCTTCTGTTATGCAAATAATTGTAATAACTAATAAAGAACTGTATAATAAGCTGGTAAGCCCTTGCATAGATAAATCCCCCATCTTTTTGTCATCGATTGCCTCGTAATATTTTGAAAGGAGGAAGGTGGAATGTCAATTAGATTACATTGCTGATTTGCATAAATAGTGGTACACAACTCAAAAGAAAGAAATTTGGTTTATTTTTTAATTTGACATTTCCCTAGATAGACTGAGATTTCATTCTCTGCTGGTGTTCATCGACAGATTGGACAGTCTAGTACAGTCGTAACAAAGTAACCAAAGCCAAAAAAAAAAAATTTTTTAGTCTGATATACCACTGTTCAAGTCGTGATATAAATAATTTATATGTCATGTTCCATTACATCTCTCTTCTTGGAAAACCTGAAAATATGACTGGATTCCACAAAAGGTATTAGACACTATAGAAACTTCTGAGTTGTAGAAAAAATACCAAGAGTTACGAAAAAAATAAAATAAACAACTCTGGCTAAGTTGGATACTGTCCATCAAGTTGGAATCCGAATCGTGACTGACCCATATCAAACAAGGGCAATTCTCCGTTTATCTAATGAGTTGGGACAATCATCCCTGTATTTATAAGATTAAAACTAGTTCCTCCCTTTTCTTTTTTAACAAATCTGAATATGATAACCCACTAACCTCTTGAGAAAACCCTAGATCTCTTAAAGTTTTCCAAAATAATTCCAAACCATCCAAATATAAGGTCTTGAATTTAACAAAACAAACCGGTAACATTTTGTTTATTGGTAAATGTTAAAATCTGCCACAATGTTAGGCAATAAGTAATCGTAATAAATAAATAAATGAAACGAATAAAAATTACATAAAAATAAATAAAATCTCTATATGCATATAAACAGAAATATTAATAAAATAAACTTAATCAAACTCTATACACGAAGAAATAAGGATAACATAAATTAGTTAAAATTTTTAAATAATATGACAATAAAAAAATAAAATTAAAATATTAAATACAATATTTAGCCAGTGGAGGCTGAGTAAGTACACTTTGTTTTTTAATCTACAACGACAGATTTGAATCAAACCAATGCTTCTTTTGCCTACCAAGGATTCAATCAGAAGTGTTAGGCAAAAATAGAAGCCAAGTCGTCACCTTAGCAACGTTACATCTGCATTAGTATTGAATCGATTTTGGTGAGATGTTTTTTTTCGTGGCGGTCCAACGGAATAAAAATTCGACCTTCTCACTCAGATTAAAAAATGTTGGTAACACGTATGTCAGGGTAAAGAAACAATGTTGGGCAAAAAATAGTACATCTGATTGTAATTAGTGATTATTTGTAAACTAATTATTGTAATTCCTACCATTATCACAGTGGTACATCAAGTAGTTAATATTACTTTTTTTTCGTACCCCCCTGAGGAAATAAGTGATTGAATACATACATACAGGTAGGTTTATGTATATCTAGTGTAATGGTGAGTATAATTGGCATTACTTATCAAAACTATAATTTAATTTCCCCTGTTTCAATTTACAGTAATGGGATATAAATGCAATTTTAATTACAATTATTTTTGTCAAACACTGACGAGGAGTGGAATTATAAATTGTCTTTAGAGGATAGAAAAATATCTTTACATGGAGCTATATTATATCGAAGTTCCCAGTACTTTGCTGCTAAATCCTACTGGCTTCAACAGGTCTCGTAAAAAATGAAATTAAAAAATATAGAATAACTCCTTTTTTAACTATAACAAACAACTTGTTTTGTTTTGTACAAAAAATGACCAATACAATATAAAATTAATTATAACTTATACGACCTATGAAGGGTCAATGGCTCAGTGCATTATAAGGAAACACTGTTTTTAGAATAACGGTTTTACAAGGAGGTGACGTTTCAAGACCACGCTCGACCCCCAGGTATTTTGCCGTATTAATTTTACATTCTTTATGAGGCTTAGTGGACCCCGACGAGGACTTCAGAACCTACAGGGTTAACTCACGGCTACAGCGTATCATAAAATAATTATCTACCACGGCTAGTTTCGAACTCGTGTCTTTGGAGTTAGCATTGGCTTACCAATGTGCCACGGCACTCCCATAAAATTATTAAACAAATTAATTTTTTTTTTTTTTTTAAACCCTCTCGGGATCCAGAATGGATCGAACTTATAAAATTAAACTAACATCACATATTATGTAGCTTATAGAATAGAATGCAGGATTGAAAAAATTGCTGCATAATTTTAGCCTCGTTAATCTCGCTGAAGGGTCTTCATTGTATGTATCTGGAAAACCCGAAATTATTCTGTATCCAGTTTCATCTTTAAACCATACATCAACTTTAAAAAAAACAGTAATCAAGCATCAAGAAAATTAATTTTTTAATTTTTTTGTTTAATAATGTTTGATATTTTTCAAATATCAAATTAATTAATTATTTGAATCTATTTTTATATATAATCCTGGGTCTATTCTGAAATTAATTTAAGAAAACCCTAGGTCAAATTAGGACGGCCTGATTAATATCGCCAATTGTCCGAGGCCCTCCACTTAGTTAAATTCGGTTCGGTCCGGAATATATATATATTCATACTTAGCTACTCTACAAAACTAGGTACGTCAGTAAACGTTAGATAGGTTCTAGGAACGCATGTTATATAGTTTGAATTTAATAAAATAACTAAGTTTAGCAAATCTGACATTTCTTGGAATAAATTCGAAAACGCTTTTAAGTCATATTTCCATACGAGTCTTGGTTTCCATTTAATTTCTACACTAATTACATTTTTTTTATTATCTAGTATAACAGTTTTAAAAGAAGTTTCAAAGATCACAGTATCTTTATACAAAATGTACTGAGTACAAGTAGATAATACATTTCTAAAAAATGTAAATGTACAAAAACTTCTTCAAATCTACTATCCTATTTGTATATCTAATCAATTTTCTCAAAAAAAAAAAAGTTAAATTAAATAAAAAATCAAGAATATTTGGCAAAAGTTAAGGAAATCTAGTTTTTAAATTTCGAAAACTATCAAGTATTATCTGAAGATATAATATATACGATATATATGGCCCGGACGCAAGGTCATTGTGCCCAAGACGAAGTTGTATTCAAGTTATGTAATAATTCCAGTTATTATGTTTGTATGAAAATTTCAAAAATATAATAATTCATATTATATTCGAAGGAGAAAGATTAACTTTGCACCAGTCGATAATTAAGTCATTTTACCACTAAAATAGCGAAAACAAAGAACTATTCAAGGCTGTTTCGTGGTAAATATTTTTAAAACTAAATCGCTTATAATTTTAAAGAAACGTGAAAATAAATATATAATAACTAAAATTCTCTTATTACTTAAAAAAATAATTGACACGTATTTTTCTTTTTCTATAATTGGGACGTACGCTATATATGCCTATGTCCCAATTTTTTAAAATGTTTTTAAGTATATTTACGTATTAAATGGTCTATTAAAAGCTATTAATGTAAATATAGATTTCTGATGTTGAATATATAAAATTATGTGTTGTATAATGTTTTAAACCGGTAATTAACATTTTGTAAACATATTTTACTTTACTTTAATATTTTTGGGGTTTCTCCATTTTAAGGTACGTTGCAATTCGATATCCTATTTATGTATAATAATATTTATTACGTTATGTAATACGAATATCTCTTACCCTCAAGTATGGTAGTTTGTATAATTTTATATTGTAAAACATTTTATCATTCATAATATTTTGTTCCAAATTTCATTTCATAATGCTACAAGTTAGAATTTAGTTTTTTTATCCTTACAAGTCATAATTAATTCGTATATAAGATTCATACACCACTACACTATAGCTAACAGAAGTATTTTTTTTAATATTATCTATAATTGTAGGTTTATTAACGAGGTGTTACTTTGATATTTAGATATGATTTTATCGTCAACTTTATTTATTTTTTTCGAGTTTATTTATAGTGGTCTTTATCTAGTAAGCCCTTTATCAAAATAAAAAATAACAGGAAAGAAAAATCTTTTGTCCGCTTCTTTTTAAAACTCTTTCTCTTAATTAGAACATAGAACCGTTACATATAATTATATAAAGTGATAGACTTCTTAATTCGAATTTATTAATTATAAAGGTGTTAATGTTGTATTTATTTCTAATCCTTAACTTTATTTTATTTTTGGGATTTATTTATAATTGATCCTTTGAAAAAAAAAAAAAAGGAAGAAAGAAAGATCGTTCTGTCTCCTTCTAAAAACTTTCTCTTAGACTTGAGAACCGTTACATGTTGTTAAATAAAGTAATGGACTTCTTAACTTAACTTTTTGGATTTATTTGTGATAAATAAATAAAGAACTGTTTTAAATAAAATTGGTTAATTTAGTATACCTTAATTAATTTTTTAAAAAAACTTCGAATTGTAAGATATGTAAGGTCCTATGAATATTTCGAATATTTTTTTAAACGTAAATTCTTTAAATACACACATACTTAGATATGCACATGTGTATTCAATACAATAATAAAGTAAAGAAATTACAATAAAAAATAAACATATCAATATTTTTACAAATAAATTCAAAATGGTTCAAAACTTACCATATCGAACAATAATAACAGTTAGTAAATTAAATTAAGGTAAATTAGGATTGATATTTCAGTTCAAGGTGAAGTACGGGCCATCTTTTACAACGTGATATGTATGTAAGGTTTTTCTTATCATATAATAAATTTTAGATAAAATAAAAAAAACCCACGTATAAGAGTATACTGTACTGAATTTGTACTATAAATCTCTATGTTTGTAGATTTCTTGATATTTTTATTTTGTATTTCAATTTCGAATTTAATTTTTTTTTTTAATTGATATTTATTTATTAATTTTTAGTATTATATAATATTGAACTATTATAATCTGATATATAGATTTCTTAAAAAAAGTTAATGGACTTCTTAATTTTATTTAAATTTTGAATTCTAAATTTTTATATTTTTAGTATGAATATTCAATAGCATTCACAATGAAAATATCTCTAAATAATTTATAAATTTTTGTTTTATAAATTCAATCGATTTTGTTTTTACCCATTGATGCTAATCCTCCTTACACTACATACACATGCACATGCACTTTCACTGACTCTACATACTGATCCATATACAACATGTAATCCATATTAGGGCTGATCAACTATACATTAACGTGTTAATTGTCTATTATGGGATGATACTAACTTGTCGATGGAGTTGGGCGGCATGCTTGGGTCAGACTGTTCCTCTCCCGGCCGTGGCTGTCTTATATAACACTGCCTATGTCGGTTATATAACTCATCATCCCCTCGTTTAGGGGTAACTCTTATCGAAAAAAAATTCATAATAAACAGTAATTATTCTTTGCATAATACTGATAAGATTGGAGAAATTTATCTCGAATTATTGCTTTGCAACTTTTCCATAGCCAGTATACGTCGAGTCCTGCTCATGTCTTCATAACAGATGTGATTCCACCCTGTTAAATCTTTTGTATTACATATGAGGAGTTTTATATCATAAGCTATTACACCTAATTATTTTTTTCTGGTGGGTATATAAACCAAATAAGATTTTTAATGGTAAATTCAAATTCCACTAGGAAAACATACAGTTTCAAAATTTAAATTTTCTTCATTATATTTCATTTTAGAACTTTATTTTATATCCGCTATCCACTTCTTTATTCTTTTATATTTTATTTTATACCAGATTTGCCTGATGGGCCTTACATGGTTGATATAACCGTTATGTTATATATATTTTTATAATAAGACACCCCTAACTATAAACAATGTTATTATTAAAAGAAAAAAAATAGATAAGAATAATTCTTCTTAATAAAAGAGGAAAGTAAAATTAATAACAACAAATAATGATATTGGTACAATAATTTTTTTTTAATTATTTATTTATTGTAATTTACAACTGTACAAAATAATACAATAGGTAAATATGTAGTATGTTTCATATACACTTCAAA